>NC_079492.1:129475829-129778860 GCF_020520425.1 Spinacia oleracea
ATCCAGTGTAGCTCGAATATGGATTCTAGACCCAAAGCGACTCTTTGAAGGATCCGAAGGGTTACTAAAAGTGAAATTCTGATTGTCAACATGAAACCATTTCGAGGGAACCGTCTTATCATCCCACCTCCTTTCAATGGCTGCCAACGGAAGCAGTAGACGACCAACAACCTCCTCACGACCGGGCATTAAACGATCCTCCACCGATATCAACAGGTAATCCTCAAGAGG
Organism: Spinacia oleracea; assembly: GCF_020520425.1. Taxonomy (NCBI): domain Eukaryota; kingdom Viridiplantae; phylum Streptophyta; class Magnoliopsida; order Caryophyllales; family Amaranthaceae; genus Spinacia; species Spinacia oleracea. Next base: position 129,476,061 of record NC_079492.1, read on the forward strand.
CTCAGGAACCACAAAAATCAAGTCTTCATTCCAGAAAGGGTTAGAAACTGCTCTGTTTGCACCAGCAGGGGAAACCTTAGTTCTCAACACCTGATTCCCAACCTGAACTTTCACATAAAACTCAGGATACCTCATTATAGAACCACCCTTTTCGCCTAAAACAATGTCCTGTGCTTCAATAACATTAACCCTTAAATACCACAACTTAGGAGACAGATAGATTTTGGACTTGATTGAACCAAGTCCATCAAGATGAACATTAGCAGCTTTGGAATGCCATGCTTCAGCAAATGCTTCATCAGCTTGAGTCCCAAACCAAATTGAAACCATAACCTCACCCGCCTTGGATTTATCCCCTCTTTTATCCTCCATTCTATACCACTGTGGTGCAAGCTGACTATCAGGAGGCGCCCTTTTAGGTACCTCATTCATATCAAACCAAATCCTACCAATAAACTCATCTTTCTCCCTCTCTTTCACAAACACTTCCACCATAGATGACTGTATACAATCCTTGGAAAAGGCGAAAACTTGATTCCATTCAGCATGATTCGAACTCACCCTTTTAGTAACACCCTTATAATTCCCTAATTTAACCTCAGCTATCACCTCTCCTCCCCCAAAAATCGACAGTTCCCTAGCCTTGACAACCCTAACATACAAATACTGCATTTGCTCAACTAAGTCATAAGTTGAGTTTGTTTTATCCTTGGGACCACCCCCAAGGTGAGGCTTTGTCTCCTTCAATGAAAACTCATTCTGCGACGCCGGCGGCAAAGACAACGATAACCCGTGTGGGTAAATCCCTAAATTACCCCTCCCACCACTAACACCACCACCACTAACCCCTGGATTCTGAAGGGTAGTTATAACAATTGGGTTAATCTCTCCTTGGTTGTTCTTTCCACCCTCCCCTCCTTTCTGCTGAAACTGGCCATTCTGCTTCCCTCCACCACCCCCATGGTGGTTGTTGTTATGGTTGTGGTGGTGGTGGTGGTTACCACCATTCTCCACCACCATGTGATTCTGATTCTGATTCTGATTCTGATTCTGATGCTGCATTGCGGCCGAATTACCACCTTTCTTCTTCCCCTTCCCTACCCCAGATGAATTACTATTGTTGTTGCTAATAACATTATTATTATTATTACTATTATTAGCATTAGAGAAATTAATGAGGTGTTTAGTATCAACAACCGTACCCAAATCAGGGCTGTTAGAAACATAAAGCTTCAAACTAATCTCACCTCTAACATGAGAAAACAAACTCCTTTTATCCAGAGTATAAAGCTGCGCCATCTCTTCCCCTTGTTTCGCAACGCTAGTACCCGAAACTCGTACCTTCCCCAGGAAGTTCCTGCTACTACTCGACTTCTTCTCGTTGAAGACATTCACTTCCAGAGTCCTGTAAGGCAGGTTGGCGACGTCGTTTAGGTGGAAAACCAGCGTCTCGTTCCAAACGGGGTTAAGGTCTTTGTATTTGACCTGGGTTTTTAATCTCTGGTTTTCGAACTCGACTTCGACGAAGGGGGAAGACGAGCCTTCCCCGTCTTTTGGCATTAAGTTGTGCGCTCCTATCACTTCTACAACAAGCTTTTCGTTCATGGTGTGTTCTTTTTGAGGAGAGAGAAAGACAGAGAGTGGTTTCAGTTTCAGTTGTTGTTTTTGATGTAACAGAGGGAGGGAGGGAGGGACAGTAGGAGAGAGAAAATGGATGGGATTTTGAAATACAAAAGGGGAGAGTAGAGTGAGAAGTACACGCGCCGATTAGGAACTAAGAACGTAAGAGCCAATCACAAAGCAAGAATTAGGAGCAGTACAAATGGAAAATTATTCATGGGTTGGTGTAGTTGACAATATTTGATGTTTTGCTCATAAATCATAATCACATAACGTCCTCTGCATTGATTAGTAGTATTATTACTACTTCTGTCATTTACTCCGTATTCCATGTTACAGGAATTTGGAAGGTTGAATACTTGAGTTGTACGAGTACTTGTTACTTGGCTGGTTTACAATGTCTCGTCATTTTATGACATGATCGTCTTAGCCACAAGCCCACAAGTATGTATTTTAGATTTAATCTTGCCCACTTTTATAATTAATCATTTAATTTTAAATTTATTTTCATTATGACTTCAGTTTCTAGAGTGATTTCCTTCAATATTGCATAAAGATCTAATAATTCCCAAAATACGTTACTTTCTAACTTAATTCCCACCATACCGTCCACGTCAGCAAGGGAGAAAGAAAAGTATCAAACAATATTGAAAGAAATCGCTCCAGTTTCTATTGGACTACTTTTTCCAAGCAAATTAGCTTGCCCAAACTAATTTGCTTGGTCACGCTAATTTATTAAAATCACTTCAATTGTTTAGCTAGTGGCTTGAAACTTCTGCAAATTACAAGCATGCAAGTCTCTAATTACAACCATTGGAAATGATCTTAGTGGGTATTGTATATATTTGCAATCGTGAATTGTACTCGATTAGCCCTATTGATCCAATAGTACACTATATGTTAATGATTTATATTCTATAAGTATACGTCAAGGGAACTCCCGAGGTCATTAAACCCTTTGGTATTCCCTTATATAATTGAATAAAATGCCATGGGATTTTATGGCCAATTTTAAAATTATCATTGATACACAAATACAATTAAAATATGAAAATCCCTTAATCACTTTATTTTCATGATTAACGTCAAAAAAATCAATCATCTTTTTTTTTCCTATTCTTGTTGTTACTACAACTTTGGCGTGCATATAAGTGATATAACTATATAAGACTATTGACTAATCATGTAAAAAGTGCAAAATGATACGTTAATGATGGACCAATAATGGCACTATAGACTAATCAGAGTACATACGGAGTAGTCCGTATTTGAATTTGGGTTTGGTGTTTCCTTAATAAGAAAAGGAAAGGTGAAAGAGGAAGACTACAAAATTGTACAAATATGGTAGAAAAAGCCAACTGGATAAACTGTTTGGGCAAATGATATTGTAAATATTCTAAACAAGCTAGTTTGATCTTTCATGGACTGTATCTTTTTCTGACAACATTGTGCAATAGCGTGAAGCAACATTATTTATTGCTCCATTTTTTATTTTATACGGAGTACAATATAATGCCTTCACTTTTATTTTTACTCCGTAACTTGATCACAATTTAATATACTGCTCAAACTTTATTAATCCTCGCGTTTAATTGCTTCTTCTACGACTAGTATTAGTATTAGTATTAGTATTCTTTGAACTTTGAATAGGGGTTTTTAAACGACGTTCTCATTAGCTAAAAACACCCTCATTTATTATGTGAAAGTACGAGTTTAACCTTTATAAACAAATTCATCCCAGTCTCTCTTTACCCTTCCTCACCTCTGCCGCTCTGCGCGCTCACCCCTCCCTAAAACACCCACAAGAAGTACGGCAACCCCAAAAAAACTCTTTATTGGTACGGTTGTACTCGGTATATTTGTACTCTCTATGACTAGATTTTCTTGTTCTACGAGTAGTATTCTTAAGGGGTCGTGATTGGTTGATCGTGGGAAGTAGAATTTCCTAGGAAGAAGTTTTTCTCATGTATAAGCATTTTTTAGGAAGTACGAAGTATGTGATATTGTTTTGTAAAACATGGAAAATAAATTCCCAAAATTTCACTTACCTAGGTGAACCCAGGTAAGCCAATTCCTACATTTTGTAGGAAATAGAACTTCCTATAAAATGTGACTTCCCATGTTTTTGTCAACCAAACAATCCTATAATATTTCACTTCCTAGATAGTTATATTTTCCATGATATTTCATGCTAACCAAACATCACCTTAACAATCCATTTCCCACATAACATGAGAATGTAATTACTCAACAGTCAACACCCCTCGGTCAATGAGAGTGGAGTATAAATTTATAAGAATTCAAACATAGTGTTAGTCAAATATGCCATGTTCATTTCCTAAGTATTGTACGGAGTTCTTTGTATGAGGCCATGAGGGAATTAACTTCCCATGGAAAATTCACATGGAAACTTGAAATTCTACCATTGCGTTTCAATTACTTGTATACCAACATTAAATAAGCTTGGTCTTCATAAACCCCATCGATCCGGCTTAATACAGCCTAATTGTTTGAAAGCAAATTTGTCAAAAATAACTTTTTAAAACAACTTTCTTGCGAAAAACAACCTTTAATTTATTTATTTTTGCGAAAACAGACCTAAAAGTAAAAATAATTTGCGAGAGACAGCCTTTTGATGTTTTCAGGCGTTGACCATGGATTTTCCGATTTGACTAGATGGAAATTAACCATACTTCTTTAATTTAAAAAAATACGGAAGGAGTATAACTTTTTTTTAAAAAAAAATGGCTATAATAGTCGTCCTACGACTAGATGGAAATGAATGTATAGCTTAAGTTGGTTATTAATGCATGGTAATTAGCAGTATTCAATGCGCGTGGAAGCAACAAAATAAACCTGGGGAAGTAAGAAGAGTGCAGTAATATGTTATCGCGCGTGCCTAAATCTGCAGAGAATCCAAAGAGAAATTAGGAGAGAGAATAAAGCAGTTCAAAACTGACTCGAGGTACGAGGGTTTGGTTTTTACTTAAAAAGTGACAACTACGCTTCTCTCTATCTCTCTGGTCTCTACTATGCTTCTCCCGTTTGGCGTTAACATTGTCCTTCCAATACCCAGCACCTATTTCGAGAATGTTCGGTCTTCTCTCCAAAGTGGCGCGTGTTTCACGGACCTTTATTACCCCCTCCGTTTTTTTTTGGGTGTGTTTTCTTCGTCCGATAAAACTTTTACTCCTTCCGTCATGTAATACTTAAATCGATTTGACAGGCACAAAATTTAATCTATATAATTGACTTATTATTTAATTTGATGGTAAGATAGTGGGGTACTTTTAATATAAATAGTGAAAATATGTCAAATTTTTAAAGGGTAGTGGAAGATGACTCACTTTTTGATGTTTTTTTAAAGGGTAGGGACAAAAGTGGGTCCATGGTTAAGTATATCAATAAAAGTTTGCCATTTATAGAAACAACGGATTTTTCATGAAATACCCTCGAATTTTGGCGTAATTCACCAAACGCCCATCGACTTTCAAAAATTCATAAAATAACCCTATTTCAATACTTAATGTACGAAATACCCCTATTTCAAAACTCAATACACCAAATATCTTTAATGACGTCATCAAACCTATAATCAACCCATTAACATCTAATTAACCCAGCTAATCCTTAATTAACACCCCTAATCAACCTACCCATTAACAAACATAATTAACCCACGTACCCATTAACCCACGAACCCACCCATTTCTTTCTTTTTTTCTCTATTCCCCCTTCTTCCATTAACTCACCATCCACCTCAACTATCATGGCAGCCATGTTTCTGACATCCACCTCTTTCATCTCCATCTCCACCTCCACCCTTGTCGACGCCCACCAAAACAACACACATCCACCCTTGCCGACGCCCACCAACGCCTTCCCTCCCTCTGTTTCCTCTCTCCCCTGGTCAGCACCACCCCCAACAACCTCACCCGAATCACCACCAAATCAAAATTGCAATCAAATTAGCATTGCAATAATAAAATAAAAATAACAGCACCAAATCAAAATTGTTTGACAAGAGTATCATGCAATCAAATTCATCCTCTGATACATGCACATTATCTCACAAACATGCTTAAATCAGCACATCATTATCATCGTCGTTTAAAATTCATTAGCGTTGCAATAGACATATCATCATCGTCGTTTAAATCAGCATATTAGCAATGCAATCAATCCATTGGGTTTTGAGCTAATATCATCATCTAGTTTAGTAGCTCTCCCGGAATACAAATTAAGATCCGAAAATCGTATAGAAGCAAAATCAATCAATTTTTTGGGCGAGATTCCCTAGCCCAAATTTGTTTCCCAATTTGAATTAGAAATTGGAAATTGAAATTGTGGATTAGAGATGAAGGGGGGAGTTCTCTAAGAAGTGAAGAGGTTAGTTAATTAGGGAAGGAGGAGAGATGTTGTTTTTGCTTGTCGCTGATGTTGTTATTGTTTCTTGGTGGTGGATGGCAAGTCGACGGAGCTGAAGACCCATGGTGGTGGCAGAGGCGATCCTAGTGGAGCTGGGAAATCAACATCCATGGAAGAAACTGGAAGAAGAAATAGGGGATAGAGAAAAGAAAAAAAATGGTTAATTAGGAGTTTAGTGGATTAATTGGAAAAATGGGTTAATGGGTGGTTAATTGGGTTAATTAGGATTGATGACGTCATAAGGGTATTTCGTACATTAAGTATTGAAATAAGGTTATTTTATGAATTTTTGAAAGTCGAGGGGCATTTGGTGAATTACGCCAAAATTCGAGGGTATTTCATGAAAAATCCGTAGAAACAATGCAAGTAATCCGGGACAGCTTTATAAAGAAAATGTGGTGCGAGTATTCCGGGACGGAGGGAGTACTTATCTGAATTGTACGAAATACTCCCTCCGTCCCTTAATACTCGCACCGCTTTTCTTTTCGGGTCGTCCCTTAATACTTGCATCACTTCTATAAATAGATTTTTTACCAATATTATATTATTTCTCACACTTACCTACTAACCCACCTACACCCCTACTCCCTACAAAAAATCATTCAAAAATTCACACCCCGCACTCCCCATTACCCACCCTTTACACATTTCCCACTAATCTATACCTAGTCTATACCTAATATTTAAAAAGTAACACCGTAGATTATTAGAAGCCATGTGGCATCTCATTATTAGAAGTCATGTGTCATCTCTCATTTCATCCATCATTTTGTTTTGTTTTTTTTCAATTTTTCTTTATTGTTTCTATGATTTACAACTTCTAATGCTTATTCCACTCCATTTTCCTTATTCAACATCAAGTTATTAATAGTCTAATATACTCATTAGTCTCTTCCACTCCACCCCTTTAACATCCAATATTTATTCAACATATAATTTTTATATTTTTCCAACCTTCAAATTACACCTTTATTTAATTCATATATTACCAAAAAATCACAAATACTCACTAATTAAAACTTCAAAAGACATCTGAACAACCACTATACAACTGCCCATTCTATGAACGAGCTCAAAAGCTAGTTATATTAAAAAAAAAAAAAATTACAATACCTCACTATCAAATAACACCCATTAAATTAATAAGTCAATTCATGTACGTGTCTTAAACTCCGCATCGGTCAAACCGGTGCAATTGAAAATCAAACAACCACTTATCATTTAAAACTTTGTGCAAAGATAAATGTAACGAGTAATATGGGACGGAGGGAGTAATTAACCTTTTGTAATTGAATTCAATTTTTTGTATGTAGAGGGTAGTTTAGTAATCCAAGGGGACACCAAAAGAGGATTTACTAAAATAACCCCAACTCTTCACTTATATAATAGAGATTAACTTTTATATTATAAAAAAAAGTTGATAGGTTAACATTCCAAAGAGTTTAATGATTAATTTTATACATTATTAGTGATTTTGAAGAAATGATTTTTATTAAGATGAAAAAATTTATCACTAAAATATTCATAACTTTTACATATATAAGGACATAAGGGTAACTTTTAAGCATCTTGAGTCAACTTTTACTCCGATATACAATATTTATTGTACATCACTTGTGAATAAGAATTTGTGCATCCTGTATTCCGTAATAAAACTTTAGTTGTTGTGGATAATAGCATGTGTTTTATTCTATCTTCATCTTTCTTTAAATAATTTTAATTTATATTTGTGCACAAAAAATAATACTACAATCTATACTACTCCCTCCGTCCCGGAATACTTGACCTGTTTTTCCTTATCGGGTCGTCCCTTAATACTTGACCTATTTCTAAAAATGAAAATATTCTAACAATATTATATTATTTCTCACTCCACCCCTATTAACCCACCTACCCCCTACTCCATACAAAAAATAATTTAAAATTCAACCCCTACTCTCCCCCAACCCCACCTCTTAACCCACCTCCCACTAACTACATTAAAATAATACCCCACAATCAACTACTACCTATTAAATTAAATAAGTCAATTCAAGTCCCTTAAACTCTGTGCCGGTCAAACCGAGTCGAGTATTCCGGGACGGAGGGAGTAATATATTAAAAGGCGTTCTTAATATATCTCTCCTTATTACGCCACATCACCACCAATAAACATCATGACATGTCATTGACAATAAAAAAACATGTAATAAGGATCGAACACTAGACCTCTTTGTTAAAAGTTCAACATCCAACCATCTTAATTAACCAACTACTACTTATGTTATATATTTCTAAATAAACATTTATGTTCTTTTTACAATAAATAACAAAATGAATAGAAGTGAATGCAAAAAAAGGGAATGATTACTTAATTTATAAATGCACAGTTATTACTTTTCTAGATTAAGCCTTAAAAATAAACTCTGGGTAATAGAATGTAATATATAACGAGTAAGTGGTTGAATATTTATACAACATATTACATGCACTCGGGGTAATAGAACATGGAGTTTCAACTTGAGAAGGTTGTTAATCGGGCGCTAATCTTGTGTGTAACCCCATAATTCTATGACGACACCATCTACATGGACACATATTTACAACAAATAAAGCCGAATAAAAGTCAAAACCGGGGGCAACGCCCGCGCCACACACTAGTACATACTTAAATCAAGGAAAAACTATGAAGCATGTTCTAAGTGTGAAATAATTACAACAAAACTACGAAATATGTTCCAAGTGAGATATAAATACAACAAAACTACGAAATATGTTCCAAGCGTCAAATAATTAGATCAAGGAGATTAAAAATGTCATTTATTGACTAGACTGCTTCAGTTTGGTATTGGTGCTGATAATTTGTGTCCTATTTGTGGCAATGCTCCAGAGACTAGGGATCACCTATTCTTTGAGTGTTGTTTTAGTACCAACTGCAGGGAGATGGTTTCTTCCTGGGTAAGGATACATGATTGCTCTCTTGGCCTCATGCCTTTTCTCAAAAAAGTTCAAAGATGTTCCAAGGGTGATTTTAAAAGGAAAGTGGCATATGCTGTGGTTGCCAGTTTGACCTACCACATCTGGAAGGCAAGAAATGCAAGTGTGTGGCTACAACAGGTTCCCTCAGTTGCTCAGGTGGTTTTGAGGATCAAGTCTGATATGAAATACAGAATTCAGAATATCATTAGTGCTAAAGTTAGTACTAGGGATAGAGATTGGTTTCACTCTTTGTAATCTTTTTTTTTTTTATTTTAACGCAAAGCCGACGATATATATTAATTAGGCAGGGCTAAAATCCCCAGAACAAGATTCTCAGAGAGAATACAAAGATGGAGCACCAATATCCAAAATATTCCTAACACTTCTAAATAGCGTAGGCTAAGGCATAGAGAACCAAACCAAAATACCAGAGAAAACTATAACTTGTGAAATCCAACCTTGCCGAAAGGAAAGCAAAAGACACATAAAATACTAATATATACAAAAGAAAGCCAAAACATAAACTTGTGGACACATGTGTCACCCCAAAATGAAGTCATCCAGATTAGTTGTTGGTAACGCTTCCATTTTCCTCATCATCTTCAATTTCAACAACATGAATGTTTTTTGTTGTTGTTGAACCACCAACAACGAACGGAACAAACTCCTTGCCTTTTCCTTTATCCACCTCAACTCCTTGCTGAGCAGTATGTGAACTTTGCAACCCCTTCTTAATAGTCGAAACAATGGAGCCAAAAACAATCTGAGAAACTGAAGGTCCTTCACCAATCTTGTTTATAATCTCCGTATTCTTCTTTTTTGCATTACAAATAGCTCGAACCTGCTCACGAGCGTTTCTTCTCATCTCTTCTACATAGACCGGATTTGCTTTCTCAAAATCCCCTTCATATTCATCTTTGTCACAGGAAGGAATAATATAATGAAGCTTATGCTGCACCATCATAATTAAAGAATGCGCTGCTAAGGCATGAGCAACTCTGTTGTAAGTTTTGGGGATATGAGAAAAAGTGATAATCCATCCCTCCCCTAATAACTGAGAAACCTCCCTCAGAACAGGGCCCAACTCATGATGAGGATGATCCTTCACCTTATCCAGCAACAACTTCAGATTTAGAGCATCAGTCTCTATTTCCAATTTATCAATCATGAAGTTTTTTGCTATCTTCAGCCCCTCTCTCAATGCATAAAGCTCAGAAGCTAGAGGAGAATGAACCTTAAATTTTGTGGAGAATCCCACAAACCAGGAACCAGTGTGTCTTCGAAAGACCCCTCCCCCTCCAGCAATATTCCCTGACTTCCACGCACCATCTATGTTAAGCTTCATGTACCCTTCTATGGGTGGCATCCAATGCTTCTTTGGTATGACCCTATCAGACCTGTTGTTTGGAAACTTATCCTGAAAAGCTAAGTTAGTAAACTTCCAATCCACAAAAAAAGAATTATAAAGAGAGAAGGCACTTTTCATTTTAAGATCAAAGACTGCTTTGTTTCTTGTAATCCAAATATGCCAAAGTGCTATAGTAAAAATAACCTTCCATCTTTTTGAGTTCTGAAGATTAAATGAATCCAATTCCTCCAGTCTGTATTATAAAAGCGATTATAATGGAAGTTTTCATTTTTCCATACTCTTTGGAAAATAAAAGACCAAAGCACACTAGATTGAGGACAATCTCTAAAAAGATGTATGTGATCTTCTTTATAGTAGAGACATCTAGAACAATTTGGACTGATACTGTTGATTTTCTGATTTAAAGAGGAAGCTACAGGTAGAATTTCATGGCAGCAATTCCAGAGAAACATTTTATATTTGAAATGACATTTAATTTTCCAAATAGAATTCCAAGGAACATGATCTTGAATGATGGGTGAAGGGCTCGTTAACTGAATATGATAAGCTGATTTGATTTCAAAATCTCCATTTTTTGAGTATTTCCATCGAATAAAGTCCTTTTCCTCTGAATTGTTAGAAAGAGGGTAGGCCAAAATAAGATCTTTTATATGAGATGGGATGATATGTTGGATTTCATCCAAATGCCACTTCCCATCTTTAATAATTCTTTCAACAAACCAGTGAGCCTTTAGGTCTGTAATTTTAATTTCCTCAAGAGTGTAAAGAGGAGCTTCTCCTATCCAATGATGATACCAGATAGAAGTGTTCTTCCCATTCCCAATCCCTACCATTAATCCCTGATGGAGAATTGGATTTCCTTTGAGAATGTCTCTCCATATAGGGGACTGATTATAAGTAGGAAAGCAGTTTAAAAGATTTGTATTCTTAAGATATTTTTCTTTCATAATTTTCACCCATAGCTTGTCTGGTTTAGTTAGAATGCTCCACCCTAATTTTGCCATAAAAGCTAAGTTCCACTCCTTAAGCCTTCTAATCCCTAAGCCTCCCAAAGTAGTAGAACTAGTAACCTTACTCCAAGCAATTCTTGACATATATTTACTATTATCCACTTTGTTCCAAAAGAATTTTCTACAACATTTTTCAAGAGCATAAGAAATGGTGGTTGGGAATAAATTGGTTTGCATAGCATAAAGAGGGTAAGAATTGAGAACTGCTTTAATAAGAGTACAACGACCAGCCATGTTTAGAAGTTTGGCTTGCCATCCCCTTATTCTTTCCATAGTTTTATCAAGAAGCCCCCTGTAATTGGTGATTTTCAGTTTATGAGGTCTAATGTCTACCCCTAGGTATTTTCCAAAAGAGGTTGAAATTTTTAGGCCATAGTTTCCAGCAATATCATTCCTTATATTGTGATTCAAGGAAGAAGGAAATATGATGGTAGATTTAGTCAAACTTAACTTTAATCCAGACATATTCCCGAAATGAGTTAGAGTATCCATGATGGTAGACATGTTATCCTCAGAGGCTACACTAAATAAGAAAACGTCATCCGCGTAAAAAACGTGTGAGATTTTAATATTCTTAGTCAAGGCAACTGGCTTCCATTGAGCTTGATGAACTAAATTTTCAATCATGATTGAGAGTCTGTCCAAACAAAGGACAAAGATATAGGAAGAAAGCGGATCCCCTTGTCTAATACCCCTTGAAGGATAAAAGGGGTCACAAATTTCTCCATTCCAGAGAACGGAAATGGAAGAAGAAGTGATGCAGGACATAATGAGATTGATAAGATTCATTGGAAATTCAAAATAATAAAGAGTTTCTCTAATAAAGCCCCATTCTAAACTATCGTAAGCTTTAGTGATATCCAATTTTAAGGCCATTATTTTATTTTTCTTCTTTGCCTTATGAAAATGATGAGCCATTTCCTTGACCAAAATAACATTATCTTCAATTCCCCTACCCTTAATAAAACTAGATTGTAAGGGGCTTATGATACGCTGTAAAACAGTTTTAAGCCTTGAAGAAATAATCTTAGTGATCAGCTTATAAATAGTGTTACAAAGACCTATTGGTCTAAATTCAATAATGACAGAAGGATTAGCAATTTTAGGAATTAAGGCTAAATAGGAATTATTAATATCTTTGGGGATGCAGCCATTTCTAAAACAAGAAGCACAAAATTCATAAATAGAAAGGCCAATATCCTTCCAATGTCTTTGAAAAAAGATTGGTTGAATGCCATCAGGTCCTGGGGATTTAATAGGGGCCATAGAAAAAAGGTTATGGTGAACTTCTTCTATGGAAACCATAGCTGATAATTCTCTAATTTCATCTTCATTTAATTTTAAACCATTATTAGTAGAGCAGTGAAGATTACTATGGTGATGAGTGGTAGTAAAGAGACGTTGAAAATAAGAAGTTGCCATGTTTTTTAATTCCTGTTGATCAGTAATCCAATCATTAGCCTCATTTTTTAGGGTTAAGATCTTTCCTCTCGATTTTTTAATCTTAGCCATAATATGGAAATATTTAGTATTATAGTCCCCATATCTTCTCCAATCAAGACCCGCCTTTTGAGCCCAGATAATTCTTTCCTTCATAAAAATATCTTTAAGCTTTCCAATTAATTCAGCTTCTAGATTAATCAAGTAGCGAGAATAATGGTGACTCAGAGCAATTTGAATACCATCAATTCTAGCAATAATATTGGCTTTTTGTTTTTTTAGGTTTCCAAAAATATTATGATTCCAGCCTTTAATGGTCCGAAGAAACCTATTCCTACCTTCTAAAAAATTATTATTAGGAAATTTCCAATTATTGATGAAATAATTAGAGAACTCAGGATGTGATAACCAGATTTCTTTACATCTAAAAGGAAAGGAACCAGAGATAAATGGATTTTGCAAAGTAACTAAAACAGGAGAATGATCAGAATGAATGCGAGGGAGATGATGAACCTTAGTGTGTGGGAAATTATCCATCCATGGCGAATTGGCTAGAGCTCGATCCAACCGCTCCTGAATCAGATCCACCCCATCCCTAGCATTAGTCCAGGTGTATTTGCAGCCATTGTAACCAATATCCACCAAACCAGCATCGTCCATGAAATTTTTGAGATTGCGCCCCTGTGAGCTTCTAACTGGACGTCCCCCCATTTTTTCTGATTGTGATGTTACTTCATTCATATCACCCAAGACCAACCAGGGAGTATCAGGAGGAGGTAAATCAGAACGTCTTTGATCCCAAAAATGATTTCTCCGTGCAGAAGTGCTCGGAGCATGCATGGCTGTGATCAGACCCTCTTTTCCCAAATTTTTGAAATGGAAAAGAGCGTGGAAATGATGATATTCTGCATCAAATAGGACCAAATCAACTGTATTTTTCCAGAACATCCACATCCCCCCTCTTGTTTGCACTGGTCTTACTACTCTATAGTCATGAAAGCGTAATTCTCCCATTACCTCCCTAGCACGACTCCCATCAGATTTGGTTTCCAGGAAGATGAAAATATCTGGATGTTGATTAGCAATAATTTCTTTCGCATTATCCATGAAGAGATTCTTGTTGGCTCCACGAACATTCCAAATGCAGACTTTCATTTGAGGATTAGGTAATCTTTTGTTGGGGTTGTTTTAGCTAGGTGTTCTTAGCTTTTGGGTCAAAGGTTGACTGCTGCCTCCTTCTGATAGTTTGTATGGTTGCTTGGAGTAATTAATAAAATCTCTTACTTGCTTGCCAAAAAAAAAAAAATGTCATTTATTGATTTAAGTAAATATGTATTCTAAACACTTCTTATGTTAATAAACACTTTATGTAATGATGGTAGTTTAACATAAATTATATCGTAAGAGTATTAATCTCTAATTTCTAATGATAAGAGTGCTTTTTTTTCTCTCTCTTGTTTGTTTACATAAGCACGGGAAAAAAAAAATCTAAATATTAATATTGAATACTGATAATTTATATGTCAAAAATAATTAACAATTTAATATGTAGGCAGTTTAACATAAATACTCTTATCATGATATAATTTAACTAGATTATAAGCTCTATTTGCATAACGGTTACATAAGCATGAGAATAAAATATTTACTAATCTATGTTTTTTCTTTTTTCTACCTTTATTTAGTGTTTTTAGGAAGTTTATTATCAAAGGAATCTTTAAGATTTATATATTGGCAAATAACAATATTTTTTCTAGGTATATTTTTCCTTAAATAAGACAAGATAAATTTAGATTATTAATTTTATTTACTTTTTTAATTTACAAGAGAGACGAATCAATGAGTAACAATTATCATCACCACGTAGAACTCCTCTGTTTTAATATGTTATATATAGATAAAAGGAAATAAAGCAAAAGGGCAATAATATAATAATTTTTTTTGGTTCTATTACGAGGAGTTCCCACCGCCTTTAGCGAGTGGACAAATCTCCCGCGGGAGTTGGCATAGGTACCTCGATGGGCATCATCCCTCCTAGTTGAGATATTTTCCATACCCAAGGCTCGTACCCGAGACTTTGATTAAGGAGCAAGAGACCCTTAACCACCCATGTCAACCTCAATTGGTGCAATAATATAATAAATGGTAGGCAAAGATGGAGAAACGTGGTAGCTATACCATACACTCCCCCTTGGGGGAAAAACAAGGGTTAATGTCGCACCAAAAAAAATAAAAATAGAACTAAGGTTTATACGGAGTATTTAAGGTGCATAATATTTACTCCGTTCTATAAATATCGAATCATGGTTGACTTTTACTCATCTAACACATTACTTTAACTCTCAATATCTCAAATCGTGTGTAAGTAAAAATTATAAAAAATTAATATTTAGAAAATATATATCGATACGAATCTAACACGATTCCACATGCATGACTACAATTTTTTTATGTACGAATAACAAAAAATGCCCAAAATCGTAGCGTGAATAGTGTAAAAAACAAAATGTTTCGATATTTCCGGAACGGAGGAAATATTTGAACTTCAATATATAACTACTATATAAGAAACTAATTTTAGTTCTAAACAGTAAACATTAGGTAGAAACTAGAAAGCAACTACTATTATTTTTTGTATATTTACTTTTATGAAATCACAAAATGAATAGAACATCGCGTTATTTGTCACACAAAACTAATACTGTATAAATGTACCAATATGATAATAATCTTAGCCCAATTTAAAAAGATGGTTGAAAGGTTGTAAGCCCCGTTCAGTTAGGTTCAAAGGAGTCCCAAGTGAATAACTGTAGTTAATCGGCCATAAATACTTCCGTAAGAGATTCATATGAGCTCCACACACGTGTCTCAGCCCCGTTTCACACGAATGCGAAACTGAATCCTTCATCGTAAAGCATACTCGTTTCCGAGACCCACATCTCTGTGGAAAATAAGCCCGGGGACTTTCCTGGGCCAAGACCTGCTTTACACAAGCCCAAGGCCCATTCACTCCAACCTTCCAACCCGAGTTAAATATTTCCCACTTAATCAAAAGTTATAAATCCTTCATTTTTCAATCAATCTACCGATGTGGGAGAAAATATAACTTCCTTGAGCGGTTAAGCCTAAACCCAAACCCCTAACTCCTCAAATCAACCATTTTCAGGTTACCGCCATTGTTGTAGCTTCTGATTTTTTTTTTTTTCCAGAAGAGAGAGAACAATGGACTTTGATGATTTAGATGATCCGTTTCAAGCGCCGCAGCCGAAACCGTCAAGGTTCGCGCCGAAAGCCGCTAGGTTTCAGCCGAAGTCGACGAAAGGTCCTGGGCTGAAGGTTGAGCCGAAGGTGGAGACGCCGGTGGTGGTTAAGAAGGAGGAGGATTCGCATTCGGTGTCTTCCTCTTCTGCTGCTGCTGAGAAAATGGATGTTGACGGCAAGGAGTTTTTGGTGAAGAACGGCGGTGATGATAGCGCGGAGCTTAAAGAAGAGGAGGAGGAGACGACGAATGCTATGGAGGAAGATGATGTTGAGGTAGATCATGTGGTTGCTGAGTATGATGTTTACTACAATCCTCGTGATCCTGCTACTCAGGTGAGTGAAGAAAATTGTGATCAAATTGGATTGAATTATTTTGTTGTTTTTTGTGTTGATTTTAATGAAATTGTTGTGATTATATTTTGTCAATGTTGAAGTTGTATGTTTTGCAATATCCGTTGAGGCCGTCGTGGCGCCCGTATGAGTTGGAGCAGCGATGCACTGAGGTATACAGGAATTTTGATGCTACAACTACTAACTGGAGGTAATTTCAGAGTGCTTTTAAAGGGTTTGTTGGCATTTTGTTGGTGTACAGGTTAGGATGAAGCCGAATAGTGGAGAGGTGGAAGTTGATTTATCGGTTGACACAAATTCTGATAACTATGATGGCCAAGATGAAGAAGGGAAAATAAACAAGCAGGTTGGTGTTTTTACTATTGTGTTATTGAAAATCATGGATTAATTTCGTCTTAAACATTTTTGAAGTGAAATGCCTGTTGGTTATTGGATATATAAAGTGTAGGTGCCAAGTGCTTAATTTTGAGTTAAGGAGCTACTGAGCTAGCAGTTGATCAAATATGTGAATTAACATTGGCTTCTTAAAACTCACATATTGAATTGAGATGAACTTACTTATGCAAGTCTTCATTCTCTCATCAGCGTTGGATGGTTTTCTTTAACTTTATTGTTCCAACTTCATTGCCAATTATTGTGGATGTATTGGTTATTCCACCATCTATTACTGTAATACATGTTGATGTGCATCTATCGTATTGACCAGCCAAGAGCCAACTATAAATGGCCATCTCTCATTCAATAAATTTAACAAGCAAACAGATGTGTTTTTGTTAAAATGGTTGGGAAATGCAGATTAGCAACTATGCTTCACCTGAAGTAGGTATATACTCCTTCCATTGGGTAATAATTTTCCCTAGGTTATGCACTTAAATTATGGTGTTGTTTATTGGTTATCTAAACCTGCTAGTAATAGTTATATGTGACGAGTTTGTATTTACCATTCACATTTTTTATATTTATGCCAAAGTTTTTCTGGGTGAGAGTGTACAGGAGTAATTCCAGTGCCATACGCCCGGATTCTGCTTTTTAGTCATCATTGAAAAAATATTGATACCTTGCTCATGATCTCCTGTCATGCTTCCAGACTTTGTCGTCTTCCTGCAGGCTGCCTCAAGCTACCGGATATGCTGTTGGGGTGTTGTCTGGTAAGAAGGTATGTCTTTTCTTATGTGTCATGCTCTCATTTCTCTGTAACACCACAAAAGAGTGAGCTGATACACACGATGAAACACTAAGAGATTTAACATAAACATTTATCCCTGAATGTGCTCTGGCACAATAAATTGCCACTTGAAACTTGATACTCGTGCCTCTGAAAACATGATGAGTATGCTTTGGACAATTTTTCAACTGCATGAGCTTTTTATATACTATTACTGTGGAAGATACTTATCATCTAATTAATCTAAACAAGAACCTAGGAACTTGTCTGTTTGCTTCAATGATTACTAGTAGAAACGTGGATTCGTTTTGTAGATGGGAGTGATCCGTACGACTCCAAAGGCTTTCTGACTTGTCATCTCTTGTTATGCATAGCTTGCCGAGTTGCCGGTTTCAGTAATCTATCTTATTCTAAGCTTATGCCGGGCCAGCTCATGGTTTGATGTCTAGACTGTGTTTTTTCTTAAGATGATTTATCATCAGTCTGTGTAACCAGCAGGCCTGAACATCAACAACAGTGTTAGTTAGATAAAAAAAAAGTGGCATTAATATGTCTTCACACAGAGTAGTTTTTAACATGGTTAGGATGAGCGAGGTGATTAATCAGAATCTAGTGTTAGTTAGATAAAAAAAAAGTGGCATTAATATGTCTTCACACAGAGTAGTTTTTAACATGGTTAGGATGAGCGAGGTGATTAATCAGAATCTGGATTTTTCTAAACTCCATGCCGTGTAATCTGCTATCAGCTTGCTGTTTGTGTTTATCTTGATTTAATGTGTTTCTCTTGCTGTAACATAGTGCTTCCTCCATCCAAAATAATTGGCGGCATTTAAATTTTGGTTCAAAACTTGTAGATTTCCCCCAATTGTTTCTCAAGTAAACACTCTCAGCAGATTATTTCAACAGTATCTCCATAGTAGTGGTGATCAACAAAATTGTTTAAAGTTAGGAAAGTACAAATGTGATTATAAAAGTCAAATATGAGTCCTTTTAGAAGAGAAAAAAAAGAGGGGGAGTTGTACTTATTATATCCTTGTATTATAATTATGATTCAATTTTAAGCTTGGTCTTTTGCCTTTTTATTTTGCAGCTATATCTGAACCCAATTCATGCAGTTGTGCAGCTACGACCGTCAATGGAATATTTGAAGAAACATAATCCAAAGGTCACTGTCAAAAAAGAAGGATCCGATAATAGTGCTATCGCTGGGCCATCAAGGAAGCAGGTACTATTTTTATTATTGTATTGTAGGTTGTCTATTGGGTCCTCCAGCCTACAAATCCTGCTCTATTTTGTATGTATAGACTTTGAAACATATATTTTAGACATTGATATATTTCACCTGCTTAATTTTGTTACTTTCTTTTGTGCATGTTGTGAACTGGAGAATATATATCTGATTTCCTTAAGTATGTTCATTTGTTAAAGAGGCAAATAACCTTTTTTAGGTACAAGAAAGCATCTGGGACTACCTATATGAACTTATGAAGTGCTTTTGCTAAGGATTTTGGTCTTTGATGCTTCTCTAATTTCCAACTAGATGGTAATGAGGTTAGGCATGGTGGTACTGGCGGTAGTGCTCTTGAGGTTGGTTTCCGGAAAGGACTGGAAGGGTTACTAGATATTCTTGTCAAACCCATGGATCATCAAAGACTTTGGTGTTCAATGCCATTTTTCTGTGCTTGTTTTTTGTTATCATTACTAATTTGAAGTTCAGAAATCACTCTCTTCTCTTTGCCTTTGCCTTTGCCTTTGCCTTTGCCTCTGTCTCTGTCTCTGCCTCTATCTCCGCTCTCTTCCATTCTTAAATGCATAAGTGTTGGAAGTTTATGACTTGGTGGTCATTTTGTGGCTTGTGCTGTGAGTATTTTTTTTCAAAATGTCATGGAGCATTAGGAGCTGAGGGTATAGACGGGGAAGTTAGGTTTACCTCTTTTTATTTTTCCCTGTAGTTATTAATTATTATCTACGGTATTGGGTTCCTTACAGTGAATTATTTACTGGGGCGCGATGTTGGGATAGAATTAAGAGGGTTCATATGGGTGGCGGCGTTAATACCATGTTTTGTGTTACTAACTTACTATGTTGTTTTCTTGTAAAACATGGGTCAGGCAGATCAGAGTTGAGTCTTCTATTTCTGAATAGCTTTTCTTTCGAGCTGGTTTTTCATCGACGTTTTCCTTTTTAGTCCTAAGAGTAACTTCTTCTGGAAAGGGAACAAAATCCATTTCAACCTAGTGTTACCTAATCCTCCAATCACCCCACGAACCCAGAACCGAAAAAGCGAATTACAACATGAAAATGGTATACTTTTGGTCTAACCGAATTAGGTAGCAAATTGCGAACCCGTACCCAATCTCATATTAGCGAACCAGGTAACGGTATTTCAACGCATTGTTTACCTCACTTTCTCTCTCTAAAGTCTAAACTAAGCTATGGATGCTAACCCTCTCTAAAACCCTAAAGCTATTCTAAAAATAAAAATGATGAATAATTAATGTGGTCTAAAATTGGAGCATGAGGGTATTTATACAACTCCCTAATTAAAGAGAAAATAAAAAGAAAATGAAACAGAACTATGAAATAGAAGGGGAGAAAAGAAAAGGGAAAAAGAATGAAATAAAGAAAAAGGGAAAAGAAAACAAGGGCCTCATCTCCTCTTCTTCTCAGTTCTTATTGCTGCTCAATATGGACTTATCCTCTGCTTCCTAGCCCGCACACAGCTCACCAAATATGTTCTTCTTTACAGTTTCCACTTGAATCAAGACCATGAGATCTGGTCTTCATCTCTTTGAATGAAATCCAACGGCACAAATCACTGGTTCAATCGTAACCCTTTGACTACTTGATCGAATCGCAGCCGTAAAGCTTCATTAATCTGTAGAAAGCTCACCGCAAAAGAGGTTTAGGCGAATCCGAGGGTAGGTTCAGACGAACTGTTTGGGCTTTAGCTACTGCATTAAATCTGTTCAAAACTTCGGACAAACTTATAAGATGCTCGCCCGAAACAAAAATACTCCCTTTTTGGCTATGTTTTGTCGTTGTTGGTGGTGTGAATTGGGGCGGTAGCGTGGTGGGTTGACGCTTCCTGTTGGAGTTGTTGTGGCTGCCTGAGGTGGTTGTTGTAGATGGAGGAGGAGAGGGCTGCGGCGGAGAGGAGAGCAGCGCTGGTGCTGTTGTTGGCGTTTGGCGACACTGCTGTGTTGCTGCAGTGCTGCTGTAGTGGGCAGTCAGGGAGGAGACTTTGCAGCAAAATTGAGGCTGCTGTGCAGGGTGTTGTGTGGGCTGCTCATGCAATTCACACAAAAGAGGTGAGAGAAAGGTTGGGCAGCAGCTTTGGATGTGATGTATGTTAGGCCAAGAGTGTGATGTAAGTTAAGCGTAAGCCTGAGCTGCTCGCCAATTTGATGCGCTTTGACTTTCTTTACTTGAACTTTGAACCATTGACTGAACCTCAAATGCTCACCTACACACAAAACAAAAGCACTAGGGGAGAACCGAAACCAATAAAAATAAAAGTGACTCAAAGGAAAATTAAATAGGAAATTAATTACAAAAAACTAAACTAATTCGACTGTAACATTATTAAAACAAAGAAAATAAATAAATTTATAAATTTAAGAGCTAACTACTAATAAAAATCACTAATTACTCTAACTAAGCTACAAAATCTAAAAAGAAGAAATAAAGGTTAAATCGATAATATAGATAAAAATACTACCCCTAGGAGTGACATAAATGTCACTAATCAGTGAGATACCCAGATATTCCTTCTATTACTTGTCTTATTTCATTTGTGTGGGTCTTAGAGATTCTTTTAGGCTAGCAATCAAGGATGAAAGAGAATTCATTTCTGAGTTAGATTTGGGTTTGTAGGCCTGAAGGGAAGGCCATTGGGTTTTGGGAATATCATTTTTGTAAAGTATTCTGAAGCCTCCTAGTGAAGGATTAGAATCAAAGATTTTGCCAGTTTATCCTTCTTAGGCTTCTGCTACAAAGACCTTTCTAAAACAAGTCCATTGAGGACTTGAGGTTGAATACTAAGGTCCACAAAAGTCCTGTCTCGAGTTTCGTCTAATGTTGTAAACATGGATATGCCGAGTGAGGACCTCCTTTGGTGTTTTTCTAGCAAACTACCCTTAGCACTCAACTATCCTCTTCAAACTATATTTGCCAATCAGGGGTTTGGGGGGTTGGTAAGAGTGAAGGCTTTTATTTGAACAATTATTTTACATGAGCAAATGTCACGGACAAAATAAATACTAACATGCAATAGATTGAAACTTATGCTGTACATCTATTCAACAAAATTTCTGAATTATTGCATGTGTGATCTTGGCGGTATGCATGTTTCGCAATTCATGGACAACAGGAGGTCATATCTAATTGTATTTTTTGCCGTGATATTTACCAAACTTACTGTGAGCATGGGAAAGCATTGAACATATTAATCCGAATCTAATCACTTTGTCAAAGAGCCCTCTTCTAACTAGCCGAGTCAGCAGGCTAGCGGAAGCAAAGCTTCTGGCTCCGTTGTTTTCAATTCTCCCCTTTCAATACTATAAGGAGCTGTCGGAGCTTTAGAGGCCTTCAGAGATAAACTTAGTGCTCTCTTCACCTTGTTTCATTTATGTGGATTACTTATTCTTGTTAGACTCCAACCAGACCGATTTTTTTTCCTTTTACTTAATACCAAATAGTTTAGGACAAATTGTTTTTTACCACCTAAAAATATAAAAAATTTGTTTTTATTTTATGCCGTTTTAGTAAAAATTATGAAAATTTGACATTTGGAAAATACACATTGAGACAAATCTAGGAAAATTCCATATTATAATGTTTCTTTTTCTTATAAGTTAGCGTAAATATATGGAGAAAGCTCTAACCTAGAAATACCCCCTTTGTCCCTCATGGATACTTGCCACAACGTCCTTATAAATTCATCCCATATTACTTGCTACACTATCATATAACGCGTGAACTTGCTATTTATTTTGGGACCCATTTACTTGCTACTTTACAAACAACACTAGTTTTTGGGCTCGGTGATGCCCCGAGTAATAGCATCAGTGACATTTGTAATCTTATGCATGAATATCATGGGAAAATCATTTTCATTTAGAAAAAATAACATGTAATATGCCATATCTCAGTGGTAAGGACTTTGATATTAAAATTTAAGGGCGCGGGATCTGCAAAAACCATGTTGCTAAGTTTCTATATGTGTGCACTTTACATGTCACATGGCACTTAAACTTGTTTAGGAGCAATTTTTAATATATAGTATGTAAATTTTGTTTTAAGAACCCCACCCACATCATTCAAAAAACAATCAACAAACGCAATAAATTATGAAGTAATATATTTTGCATAAAATCTTGTGCCGGTTAAAGTGGCAAAACTATTCCGAGATGGAGGGAGTAAGACACTAACTAGAAAGATTCTGACTGGATCAAACCAAACGGTAATAAATTCATGTAAAGCATTGAACATAGTTAAGAGAACAAAGGACAAAGTATTATAGTGAAACACGATAAATAACAATGATTTCTAGTATACTGAAATGAAAACAAAGAGAGATGTTTGTAGAAAATAAGTGCTGTATCACTTGAAACTTATTGAATAAAAATAAGTTGTACCCTTTATGACTCATCTTAGTAGCAAGACGACTCAAGTAGAATGAATAGAGAAAAATCTCTCCAATGGACCGCACCTTCAATATTTTGAAAGAGTTGACTATGGGCAAAGGATCCTCCATCTGTCCCAGATCGAGGAGCATGGTTTCTTCCGAAACGGCTTTTGCATTCAGAAGCATAGAACTCAGGGTTCTTATCCCGGTTGCTGTTGGTGCTTTCCATGGTATATGCGTGGTGATATAATGACTTTGGCTATTTTTTGTTGCTTCTGGAAGGTTCACTACTTTATTACAGATTCTAGTAAAAACTGGTTTTATTTGCTTTGTCTTGTGTTTTATGTGTTGGCAATTTGAAGTTTGAATATGTTGTCAAGCAAGTGTGTTGTGACCTGTGCTTATAAACTTGCGTGAGTTCTAATTTCTTGGGCTGTCCTGTTGTGCAGATAAAGAAAATGGATCCAGAAGCTGTGGAGGTAGGAATAATGATTCTGCTTTATCTTGATCGAGTTCTTACCTCGTCTATGCATAAATTAATTTAGGCTCATTTTTTAACTTATTAATATTCCTTGATTTTGTTATACTTAGCATGTTGCTTAATGTCTTTCTTGAAGTTTTGAAATTGGCAGTGAAGTATATTTTATTAGCGGAGAACAATCCCTAAGTGATAGATATTGTTGTGTGTGTTTTATTAGCATTTGATCATTTCTTAATTACAGTTCCGCATGTCCTTGTTTGATTTGAGATTGATATTATCTCTTAACATATGTTGGTATTGGCGCATGATAGACTGTTCATACTTTGAGAAATGGGCATTGTTCCTTTACCTATTACAACTAATACATTATTCTGCCTGATTCAACGTAGTCATGGATTTCCCTCAAGTATCACAGCTCAGGAACTGAACTCGCAGAACGATATTTAAGGAAGATGATGACAGAACAGAAAGATCCACTACAGTTTTTGATGAATCCGTATGTCTTCTGCTCTCGTCATTGGCTTTAAAGTCATTATTGTCTTAGTTCAGAGCTTGATGTGGAGAAGTTAAACAGAGTGAACTTTAGTTCCACTCCTCCAAATAACTACATCCGATGGCGGAATTAAATTGGGCTATCGTTTAATGTGTGCCTTTTTGTTCTATGGCTGATATTCAACTTCTATGTAGGTATGATTATTTGAACTCCTTATGCCCTGGAGCAGTGATCAACAAGATGACGTCAAGAGGGCCATCTAGACGGTAAGCTATCAGGACTTCTTCTTTTGTACATGTGTGATTGGTGTCTTATACAGAATGATTTCTTGGAAATTAAAACTGTCATTACCTGTGCATGAAAATATTTTCCTTAATTCTTTCTGGTATGAAATTTTTTAGTTGAGAGATGACAATCCTTGTATTCATATTCTTAAAATGGCTCCATATAGGTTTTCTTTAGCCAATTATACAGTGATATGTGGATCTGCTGCTTAAGCTGTTATGTTGTATCTGGTCAATTACCCCTAGGAAGATTTTTGTGAAACACAAATTGCGTCTCTTGTATGGGATTACAGTTCAGGAGCTTTGACATTCCATTTGCAACACAAATACTTATAGTTGGTTGGGTAGAAGCTCGAGGCAGTATAGAAACTCAAATTGTCTGGAAGGTGAAGCCCCAAGTCCTCAACATATTTTGTACAAACGAAGTTGGTGATGATGTGATTGTCTCAGATCTATCACTAGTATATTGTACACATGCCCTGATGCCCACACCTTCATACTCCCTGTTTTTTTTTTGTGTGGGCATTCTAGAGATACTCTGGGGGTAATATCGAGGTTTTGTTTCTTGCAGGTCTCTGCTCTCCCTACCACTGGAGGAACGACTGAAGACATGGCTTGTTGAGGTTTGTTTTGATATCTATCTTATAAATTAAAGTACGGGCTGTATACTATTTAGCTTAAATTACACTAACATGATTTTTTGGGTTTTCGTATTTATGTGTGTCATAACTGTCATTGCATGTCGTTGAACCTGCACAACCTTTGGTGATCATACCAATTACCTATACCATTATGCATCATAACCCAGGAAAGGGGCGGCAAATTAATGATTTATTGCTGTGCATTTGTTTTCTGCATCTCCCATTTTGTTCTATGCATGGCTTACTGATAATTCTTGGTGATGTAACTTGTTTTGGTCTTGAGTAACACTGGCACTTATTACTTTTACTTTTCCGAATTTAGCTGTGGTAAACAGATCAGGAAGTCGCACCTTTTATAAGCTCTTCCTCCAATTTCAGCTTGCAACAAATCAGATTGCTAAAATCTTGAGAGGTGTTCTAATCATAAACTTGATTATTGGGCGGGTTAGGGAGAGTAAAAAAGGGTCGCCTTGTGATGGGCCAAAAGCGGGTCGCAAAAGGCACTGCCCGTCTTTTTTTTTTGTTTGTATACCTTTTCCGAAAAACAGAAAAATAATGACTTAGAGAAAGATTATTCCGTTGAACTGTAAGTTTTTGAATTTTCAGGGACCTTCTGTTCAAAGATTTAATGCCATTAAGCACCTTGCACCTGATGACCCTGTTGAAGATGTTCTTGAAATCCTTCAAAAGTATGCTTGTTTAGTACAAGGTCTCTGGGTTTCAAAAAGTTCCATCCGACATCCAACAGGAAAAGGACCTGAAGTTCTAGTAAGAGATTATGCTCTTCTTCTATTCAGCCAGAGTCCAGTCATTAAAGACTCAGAATTAGATATTCTGGGATCTCAGAAATCTACTGGAAAAGTAGTACTACGAGAAATAGCTGTTGAGAGACCAAATTGTAAAGATTGGAAGTTCAAAGAGCCTACAGATGTGTCGTTTATAAAACTTTATCCAGACGTTGTCGAGCAACAATTGAAGCTATGGCAAGATCGCGAGCAAGTGATACTACAAAGAATCATGGGGCGTAGGCCGAAATTGAATAGGCCTGGATCCTCTATGCAATCTGATGAAGGTTCTGTAAAAGCTACAAATGTAGCACGCTCCGCAAGCATTTCCATGTCAAAAGAAACTCAAGAAGCGCTACCCAAAATTTTGAAAAAGCTTTTCCAATCTCACAAAGTTTGCAGGTATGGAGTTCCTGTATTTATGATCTGAATTATATGTCGTACTGTTCTATTTTGATGAAAAATAGAAAGCTATGCCATGGTGCAAGACTGCATGTATCTTATGTCATTACTTCCAAAAAAGCATCTTCTCTCCTATTTTTAATGAGTCACTTAGAAATCTATGCAAGGCACCCATGTACATGTTTCAGCATCATACTTGGTTAACATCTTCTGACCTCTGTGATTTTCTTTTAGCCATCAGTAGGATCAACTGTAGTTCAAATCAACCTTTTGTAATTCCTAAATCTTTTGAAGTGATCACTTCTAGTTATTTCGTCGGGTGCCAGATGGAATAGTGAAAGGCTCATTTCGTGTAACCTCGTTAGCGGTGCACATTCTTGCATCAAATACATAGAACGCACTGCTTTTCTTACCAAATGTAATCAGAGGACTTTCTAGTAAAGCTTGTATATTACTCCATGGTTAGCACCCCCTTACGTTAGTTAAGTGCTGTAAAGAGTCTATCTTTACAAGCATGCACTGTCTAATAATTTTGTAAATTCCTATTCTAAGTTCAGACCTGGTTATTGGACGGGTCAGGTCAGGGTCGGTGCCGGTGCCGGTCAGAAGCGGGTCGGGTAATGAAAAGGTATTTTAGCAGATCAATAATGGATGGGTCAAAGCGGGTCATTGGTAGTGGGCGGCTCAATAAACGAGCAAGGAAAAATGAAAAAAAAGGTCGTATGCGAGTACAAGTTAATACGAAGCTATACACATAAATTTTTATATCATAACTATTTTAGTTTCAAAATTATTTGTAAGTTTGGCCCTATATTGGCCCTGTCCAATAAGAGGCTTAACAATAAGAACCCTATTAACCCTAACCCAATATCCAATGTGCTACCTTGTCCAATAACCAGGTCTAGTCTGTACCATGGAAGTTAACTTCCTATCCCTAACAAGAACTTAATCATACTTGTCTATCTTCTTCGTTTTCGAGAAGCATTGTTGAGAACATTCTTGATGTTTCCCCTATGCAACTGCTCGAGAGCCATAATATGACCACGACAATAGTGGTGTAGACTGAAGACTGAGTTTTTAAAAGTTAATGTACTCCCTCCAACTAAAATTAAAGTTGGACTTACCTCAAATTTTATGTTAGGTTGGCTTATTATTATAATAAAGAAGTTAGTCAAGATACACCACCAATGATGCCCTTCAATCAACCTTGAATAGTTGAATTGAATTCTATAGCATTAATAAAATCTTTTATCATATCAACCACTTTCTTTTGGAGAAAAGTAAGGTAATATTGCAAGTTTCACCTACTAGAGGTAGTTGTTTTCCAACATATTTTGGAAGATCCTTAAAAGGATTGAGGTATCTTTTCACTTATGCCATTTTTCATATATTTTTTCACTCGTTATATATTTGTTACTTGTACATTTTATTGCAAATTGACGTACTGAGACCATCATCCTAATTTAGAATTTTGGCACACAATTATATTGATCATTCTCATTATCAATTGCTATGCTATCCAATAACAGAGATAGATAACGGAAGCTTTACCATTCTGACAGCTTTCAAACAATTTGTCAAGGCCTGAGGGACATGGCGGTTTCTATGTCTGCCCTCCCAAAGACTGATGGCAGAGCTGCTGTGGCTGCAGCAAAGGGTGTTGATGCCCCTCAAGAAGAGCTTCAGGCTGCTATATGTGAAATCGCATATAATGTCCATGGAGTCTACGTGTTGAAGTCCTCAGAGCATCCAGAATTTGATTCATTGAGGTTTTCTTTCACTTATCTTCTTTATTTTTTTTATTTGCAGCAAGGAATTATAGTTACGAGAAGCTCTTATGGCACAAACCTTTGACGTCATTAGATTATATTTTGTATCATGAGTGGTATGTAGAGCTGGCAAAAATTGACCCAACCCACCAACCCAACCCGAACCCAACCCAATAATAAAAGGTTGGGTCAAGATTTTCAACCCGTTTAATTAAATGGGTCAACCCAACCCAACCCGTTTAATTAAATGGGTTGGGTCAGGTTGAAATTTTCAACCCGAAAACAACCCGCCTAACCCGTTTAAGTTCAAGCAAGTATGTAATATAGATCTGTAGAATGTGATTTGAAAGATTTTATTTCTCATTTTCTCTTAAACATTGAATAATTATTTGACGTTTTGATTCATGTCAAATACATATTGGAGTATTACTTTTTGCTATGAGATATGCCATAACAAAATCACCTAGCAATTCTATAGTCAAATCAATTTACACTTAAAAGTGGGAAAAAAAATTAAGCGGGTCAACTTCAGGTCAACCCGTTTATAGTTGGGTTGGGTTGGGTTAAAAATCTCAACCCGTTTAATTAAACAGGTCGGGTTGGGTTGGGAAAATCTCAACCCGTTTATAAATGGGTCGACCTGATTTCGACCCAACCCAACCCATTGCCAGCTCTAGTGGTATGACTGGTATCCCATGTGCGTGTTCTTGGAGAAAAGGGTTTCTGGAAGGCCCGCCATTAATGTTTATGCTTTATTATCCATTAAAGCAAGCATATGCATGTGGAAATAATTGTTAGATGGAGAAAAAGAGAATGCGAGGGAAAGAAGAGAGTAAAAAAGAGAGGAGGGATGGAGAGGGGATTATTCCTCCCTCCTCAGCCATTTGTCTCTCTATCCTTCCACCTCTATCAAGGTGCAGTTGACCAGTGGCCAACCGTTAGCAATTACCTTTAGAACAGGGTCTTAAAGTTCACATTTGGTATCAAGAACTTCTTTTTATCAGCAATAAAGACATTCACTTTGACATGTGAAGTTTCTTCCTTCGCTTTAGAAGTTTAGAGCTCACAACCTCCACCCTTTTAACGGACTTGCAAGCAAGCATAAAAGACGCTATTTCATTTTCAACTATCTATATCTGAAGAGTTTCACAATATTCTCATTTCCCCTGCAGAAAATTAGTCATTGACCTTTTTCTTGGAAGTGGACCTAATGCAAAGCTTAAGAAAGGTGAATTTATGGAAGCTGCCAAAATCAGACTTCAAAAGGAGCCCACTAACAGTGAATTTCAGAAGGTCAGTGCAATTACATACTGTATAATAGTAGAACAGATTCTGTTTTGCTCATTGTCGACGCTATATATATCAATTCATGATAATAGTCATATCTTATAGCTTATGTGATTGAACATGGTCTGATTTCTGAAGAGATCTTCGTCTATGTAGTAGGGAGGATAAAACTTAGGGAATTTGCGGGGGAAAAACAATCTAAAGTTCTATAGAATTTGTGAAAGATTTAGCACCTAACATCACCAACTTTCGACATACTTTTGCAAATTGATATTACGCTTGCTGATGGAGGATTATTCCAGGTTGGCAGGTAGGAATATATTCCGACCAGATTTTATTTTTGAGGGAACATTACAGCCTTATAAAGTTGTCACTTTCTAAATTACAGCCTTTGAAAATAGTTTTTGCAAACTACAGCCTTTAATCTCATACTTCTTGTAAATTACAGCCAGTTATAATTTTTCTGTGTCGAGCTCTTGAGAATGACATTCATATTTTGGTCTAACCCCACTTAATCTACATTACCTTTATTAAATGCCCTGCTAATTAACTGTCTTTTATTGAATTTCCCCTCCCCTCAAATGGTACTCTCCTTCCTTCGATCAAATGTCTCGTCGTTGCTTCTTTGTCCTGCCTTCCCAAAAGATAAAATAATACACCATATGCGTAACTGTAGGCTTGTATTAAGAAGGAAATGAACTTGCTTCCCTTTTTGCATAAATCGCTGAAGGCAAATCGCAAATAAAGGGAATCCTTTCTTAATTGCAAATTAAATGTTGATATTACTGAGATGATGAGAATATGTGGTATATTTTGTGTTTTGATGGATATGAATCTCAATAGAGGAAGGAGGAGGTGAAAGAGGAGAGATGTGACTGTAGAGAAGAGAGAGAGAGAAAGGTACGAAGTTGGTAATGTGGGTTAGTAACTACGGAGTACAGAGTACTTACTAGGGGGTTTAATTTCTGTCATTTGACTTTGACCTTTATAAATCTTGTTAATGTGGATTAAGTGGGATTAGGCAAAACATGATGTCATTTCTATGCTGTTTGGTACTGAAAAATGAGACTAGTCACAATTTATAAGAAAAACGGGATTGAAGGCTGCAATTTATAAGGTTGTAAGTGGCAAATTGTCTTTTTTAAGTTCCAAAACATAGGAAAGCTGTTGCCCAAAAAAAACAAACATAGAAAAGCTCTTTTTAAATGATACTCTGTACAAACAAAACAATAAAGCGAAACCTTTTTTGGAGATAGATTTATTTGCTAATGTTTTCTTATGAATTCCAGCGGAAGTTTCACAAAATACTCCATAATATGTGATGGTCATAAAGTTTGCACAAATATACTAAATCGTTTAGCTTATATTTTGGCGGCCATTGATTTATTACAGTATATGGCTAATTGGTGGGTTGTGAGAGAAAAACACTAGTAATCAAATTATTGGAATGAAGTTGGTTTGAAAGTGTAGGTTGAGGGAATGGAATTATGTAAAATCCAGTTATTTTTAATTTTCAACACCGTCTCGTGATCAGATGTTTTTAAGAAATAAAGTTATATAAGCTTAATTGCTATGCCTTATACTCTGTATCTGAATAGAAATTATATGTTTCTCCTTCCTTGCTTACCCGAGATAAAGCTGGTAAAAGACACTGAATTTGTTTGTTAATGTGGTAGGTGATCACTGAAATGTGCGTATCAAAGGGAGGGGCATGGGTACTAAAGAGTGGCGATGGAGTCCCAAAATGATCTCGTTAAAGTATTTTGGTAGAGTATGCAGGAATACCAGGTATATGATACAATACTATTCCATATTATGATAGCGCTTTTCCCTGCAACCTATTTAACATGTTCATCGAATTGAAATTGCAGTTTTGTCATTGCTGCTGATATTGTCCAGCGAAAAGACCCGGAGGTATCGGATGCTTAAGAAAGCCATAGATCGAGCTCATAGTGCACAGTCTTTCAAAGATGGGTTGATTGAGTATAATGATAGGAAGACAGCAGACAGGCAGGCCCTCAAGCTAAGATGGCGGTAGATATGGAGGCACTAACCATCCTTTTTTGTGTGTTTGTGTGGGGGGATTCTTATTGCTAATTGGGAGAACGTCATATTTTCGTAAATAGTATAGTATACCAGTGTTTGATCCGGTGCAACGTATTGATATTCATGAATGACGGTTATTTTGAAGGTTCTACTTGGAATGTTGGATTATACATACAACCAATCTTTATCAATATATAGTGATTTGGTCAATGGGGCCATCTAAAAGCATTACAGAGGGAAATTATTACACAAAATCGTTGATTAACGTCTTTTATTTTTAATATTTAACAATTATAAAAAATTGATATTTTGAAAAATCACGTTGAGATGAATCTAATACCATTTCGTTGCTGGTTAAGATAAACTACAAAAGATTCAAGGTAAAGTATGCGAGTAGAGTTAATGTTGAATTAAGTCCGATTTTCCGACATCTTACTGAATTTCTCCGCGACTAATAAAAAAAATGCATAATAGAGTCATTAAATTTTTAAAATTGTCCATCATAACTTTTTTTATATATTTGAATATGCATTCTAAACAACTATGATTACGGAGTAGTTTTTATTTGATTTGTCTACATGTGCCAATAAAAGTTCACAAGCTATCAAGTACAATTATAAATAGTGTATATAGGGTTTTCTACTCTTTGATGTGTAAATATTCTTTTAAACAATTGTCTTTGTTTTTGTGAAAAGATTTGATAAATTGTTGAGTTAGTAGCTAGTTAAACATTGATATTTAAAATCTAAGCGAGCTACTGTCAGGTGAAGAATTGGAAGCTGTCAAGGCCATGCACTTTGCAGAAAGTGAGCAAAAGGATATCCTAACTTGGCCTCAAACCAAGAAAGGAAACTTCAGTGCTTATCACTTTGAAATGCAGCGTCGAAAGGGTGGTATTGGGACCTCGAATGAAAGAGCATGGGAGCTGACCATGATGTTTATATGGCAAGTGTCGCAACCTCTGGGTTCATGAAAAGAAGAAAGTTGAGCCACACATGCTCTGCACAAGAACTGTGAACCTGCGAAGGAGCGTGAGGTGACAGCTATGATAGCTCCTAGTACGGAACCACAAATTAAAGGTGGCAACCCCCTCCTATTGGAAGGATGAAACTGAATACAGATGCTGCTACCTCCAAGGACGGGATGAATGGTCTTGGACTTGGAATGGTGGTTCGAGACAATATATGTAGGGGATGTGTTGATGTCTGCAAGACGAAGGCTAGAAGCACAAATACCGACAACCCAAGCAGAAGCTACTGCTCTACTCTTTGGCCTTCACTATGCTTATGACGCAGGACTGAGAACACTGGACGTTGAGGTAAATAGCAGATTGAAAGTTGTAGCTGTTACAGTCCAACACTTTTGTCAAAATCCGTTTTTGTGTTTTGAGTCAAACCCATGTTCAACCTTTGAGTCTGAGTCGTCCGAAATAGCGTGCTAACATATTCCAAATAATTAGTACGTTATTATAGATGGCATTCACCATCTAAACGGATTGTGTATAGCTTTCTTTTCTCATGTATATGGGTTTTATGATGAATGGCAGAGGAAGTATGGAAATGCCAATGCCAATGCATGGAGCTGAGATATTGCACAGATGTTTTATATTATCGGACTCTCTCAACAATTATAAATGGAACTGTATGTATTTGTAAGTTCTTTTCTTACATCTTAGTGATTTTAAATACCGACCTCATTTAAATTAGACAACATAAAGGACATGAGTAAACGTGGGTAACAGTTCTTTTCTTACATCTCAGTGATTTTAAATACCGACATCTAATCTTCAAAAGTGGGTAACAGTTGATGAATGAGTAAACGGTTCATCAAAGATGTAAACCTCATGCAGAAGAAAATGAAACAAAGAGACTATTTTCTGGTTTCAGGTTGTCCTTTATGATCATCAGGTTTTACAAAGTAGCTGCAAATGATACTATTATCTGGTTTCAGGTAGGCTTTACCAGGTTACAATCTTTGGATTACAGTGGTGCTACTTTTAATTTTTTTTGAAGCGGCTTAACTTTTTGCATACTGAATGACCCTCATTAACTGATGAAATATAATAGTGATTATCCAAAACAAAAAAAGCTTCTAGAATTGATTTTCCAGCAGGGACTAATTGTCTAGTTTTGAGACTATTGACTCTTTACTACTGAGTTGTTTAAGACTTAGACTTCATACCCTATGCTTACTTTTGTTAGTTATCTGACAATCAACCTTGTATTTTTCTGAGGTTTCTTTTTCCTTGTGTTTCTGGCTTTCTCCTGTAGCTTTGTGATGGAATGATCTTCAATCACGATCCTCTAAGATGTGCGGATTGTTGGGTATGTTTTCCTTGTAATATAATTCAGTATTTTATTTATGTTTCATATTTTTTTGGCATTTAAACTAGGGTGCAATACCTATTAGTCAAGAATCCTGAAGTTCAACTAGTATACTTCTTAAGTTCTTAGTACCCCAGTTAATCGAGGAGTGTGATTCTTATCATCCTTTCTTTTAGCCAAGGGTGCATCCTGCTGCCTGGGCTGCTTGTCTGACTCTCCCTTTTCCCTAGGACTATTTTACATCCAAGGTCCTTTATGAGGTTGGGTTTGTGGAGTCTCCTTGCTCCTTATCAATCTGAAAAAAACTAAAGACTTAATAGGCATGAAATCTCGTTTGGTTGACTTATATTTTAGAGGCTCCTAATATTAATTGCCTATATAATACATTCTACCTTTCTTTTAAGCCATTCTTTTGAAGGTGGAAATTCTGCATTGTTTCGTGAAAGCTAAATGTTGTGAACCGATTTTTTTTAGACAACAAAGGAATTAAATATTACTGTTTAGCCTTACAAAATGTATATCTAACCGGGAAAGATAATTCATTCCTTGTGTTGATTCAAGTTCAACTTGCTGCAAAATCTCTAGATTTTATTCTGAAGAAGTGGAATATATTAGATACATATTGTATTACAAAAAGCATGCCTTTCTGGTTTGTGTTTGCTGCATTTACAGAAAAAATGTTTGATTGTTGTATTCCTCAGAGTATGCAACAAGAATCCGTCAGCTACAAATGTATAAATTTAAGAGTTTATTACAAGTTCTTGTAAAGTGCTGTTGTTGAGCAAAGAAATTTGTTCCCCTTTCCATTTTTCACATCAGCCTTATGATTAACTTTGACTGCATTTGTGTATTTCTCACATTTAAGACCATTCTTTTTTGTAGCCTCCTTTGTCTAGAGTTTGCTCATATCATTTCTAGTCTTCTTTATAGTTAGTTTGTATTCTGACTTCAATTCTGACAATGAAAAGGCAGACAGTAAGAGAAAGATGATAGAAATATGAGGACGCACGCGGAAGTTTTGATGGACCTCAATTATAATAACAAAATTGCATATTTTATCATTGATTACATAAATAAGAATTTTACAACCATATTTGCGAGAGCTCATGTCTCTCACTTATCTCTCTTGTAGAACTCTTGTTTCTACCCCTCACTCATATTTTTTGTGGGAGCTCTTTTGATTTGCTCACCCTTCAACTTATGTATACAACATATTTATAGTTAGTATATCCTAGTTTCTAGAATTTTCTACACATGTCTAATATTACATAATGCCATATCACATGCATAAGATACTTCTAGATACATCATCACTTGATTTTTCATTACCCATCTAGATTTTTCTAGAGTAACCTCTAATACTTCCCCTTAATCTAGAAAAATCTTGTACTCCAAAATGTTTATCTTTCGAAAAACTCGTTGATGCACTTGTCACCAACCATCAATGGTCATGAACGCTTGAGTTCCAATAATGTTGGCACCCGTGTTACCAACCTCCATCTTCTCAATACATTTTATTAATCTATGATCTTCTCGTTGGTATCCATGTTACCAACTATCCCACTAGTGCACATGTCACCAGTCATCTCCTGGAATTTTTATTCAAATTTTATTTTATTATTGATGCTCATGTCACCAACCATCCCAACAATTTTCTTCTTCTTCACATCTTGCATATTTTCAACTCTTTGTGTTGATACCTTTTTACCAACTTGTTCCAATGTCATTTGTTTCTCCAGATTTTTCTTTTGTTGCGGTGCTCATGTCACCACCCATCACTGCTAATGTCATTAGCAAACTCCAAAATTCTCTTTGTGAATTTTTTTTTTAATTTTTTTTTTCACCAACCTACTTGCTAATGCCCTTTGTCATTAGCATCCTTCAAATACTTTCTTCTTCAAAAACATATTTTCTTCTTCAAGTTTTTTTTCATTCCTTCCTTATTTTTATCATCAACTTTTATTTTTCTTCATTTTTTTCCATAAATTTATTCTTCTAGTTTAATTTTCCCACATTTGTTATCATCTTTAAGATATTTTAGATTTAGAACTTACCTCCTTTCTCTTCCATATTTTCTTCAAATCTTGTAACCCTTCATGTCTTGGGTCTTCGGTCTTCGATCTTCAATTTTGTCGTAATCACTTTTCCGGCTCTGTTACCATGATAGAAATTTGAGGACGCACGCGGAAGTTTTGATGGAGCCGAATAATATATCAAAATTGTATTTTCATCATTGATTATATGGATAAAAATTGATGTACAACAATATTTGCGAGAGCTCATGTCTCTCACTTATCTCTCTTGTAGAACTCTTGTTTCTACCCCTCACTCACTCATATTTTTTGTGGGAGCTCTTTTGATTTGCTCACCCTTCAACTTATGTATACAACATATTTATAGTTAGTATATCCTAGTTTCTAGAATTTTCTACACATGTCTAATATTACCTAATGCCATATCACATGCATAATATTCTAGATACATCATCACTTGATTTTTCATTACCCATCTAGATTTTTCTAGAGTAAACTCTAATAAAAGATAGGTAGTTGTACAAACTGTTGAAGGTATAATCCTATCGATAATTAAGCATGGAACCCTCCTCTGAATAGCTTTACGCAATACATATTCGGAAACCACAAAATACTTTAGACCGTTCTTGTGTTACGTGATTTATTTTTCTACTATTTCATTTGGTAGGATTGTGGAGGCTCATCACGGTGCGGAATGGGTTGCAGTGCTCTTGTGGCACAGTACAGTACTGCAGTCACATATTTTGAAAATACAAAGGACAACACAAAAGCTTCTGTTATACTGTTAGATGATGTATATCACCGTGTGCCTTTGAATTCTGGTCATATTTGAAAACGTCCTGATTGTATTCTTGTGTTCTCAGCAAGCCAAACCATAATGATGAAGATGTATTTAAACGATGAAAATATTGCTGAACATTGTGGTGTATAGCTTTTGCTACTTTTTGCTCAACACATTCTTGTTTTGCTGTTTTTCTTGCACAATTGCACTTCAACCTTTTCTTCTCAATTCCTTTATCATGGATAAGAATTTATCACCTACAAGAATCCTAGGTTCTTTCAAGAAACTTACCAACAGAAAACTGATTGCAATTGTTCTATGTGGATTCTTATAGAAACAATCTTGATATGGCTTTGGTACTCAATGAGCCATCTTTTTTGGTTCCCTATATGGTTCATCTGTGCATGTTCCAAGATTTCTATCATCCATCTATAACTATGTAAGAGTAGAACTTCAGAAGTGTAGAACTGCCTTTTGTTAAATATATCATCTTGCATGTTTGGCCCTGTTCCATATTCCGTGTTATTCAGTTGTAGCCACAACTTGTCTGCTTCCTGCTGATACAGTATCCTAGATCCTTTGTATTAAGATCGCAGTCATGGTATGCCAATTATATAAAAGTCCAATCTAGAGGTGTTGCATGATATTTTGAAGATGTCTGCATTCTCCTTGTTATACCAATAAAAAGAGTCTATTAGCTCAACCGGTAGAGCTTTGTGCATTGCACAATGATGTAGGTTCGAATCCTACATAGGCAACTTTTATTACTTTTCATATGATGTTAAATTTGGTAAGTCTTTACTTTTGAATCAGTTATATTTACTTTTACAAGTTCTTTATTTACTTTTAAATTGAACAAAAGGAAAACTACATAAACCTATTTTAGAGCAAAAAAATTAATAATCTTTACCATTCTGACTTGGTAAAATTCTCACAGTTGAGACTGCTGCTTCTTTTGAACTTCCAAAAAGACTTTGATTGTGTCTTGTCTTGACGGACTAATGTTGTTGTCGTTGTTGAATTTATCTCTTCGTCTTTCTTGCTTACGCAATAGAATTGAGCTTTTCCTTCATTTGAGTTGGGATGATCACACCATTGAAAAACAACTCATTTGTAGGAGAAGTTTCAGTATCAGCAAAACCTGCAGTCACACAAAAGTTGAAATCACAGTTTTGGTCTGTTGATGACAAGAGTGACATATCATGTCTATCTACTGCATCATCAAATTTTTTCTTGGTTTTGGTTCATATTTCTCTCTGAAAGATCACGAGAAAATGATAAACGGGGCTCGAGCAAGCGTTGCTCGAGTCCCTAGCTGTTAACAAGTTCATTGCCATCATTGTTTAAGCTAACCAAAACCTTTTGCTGAACTGCAGCACTGAACTAAAACTATCTCAATGAGCACTGGTCCACTTGTAATAGTCTGCAGACCCTTAGATATTTTTGCATCAGTCAACATACCAAAAAACTACTTGTTCCATTTCTCAAACAAACAAAAAACACTACCAACATGTTGATATTTACTTTTAAGATTTTCTTATTTACTTGTGACTTTTTTTAATTTACTTTTGAGTCAATTATCAACATTTGAGTTTTTGTACGCGTATAAATCACCAACCTATGTAGTATTTGAACCTACATCCATGTGCAATGGCACATTGCTCTACCATTTGAGCTAATAGGTTTCGACTTAATATTTTGAGAAAATAATTATAATCAAAGTTCCATTATTATGTAATTTACTTTTAAAGCAATTTAGTGTACTTTTAGAAAGATTTGGTTTACTCTTGCACAATTTAGCTACTTTATCTGTCTGGTTTGATTGAGTCAATACACCATCTTAAATAAGCTCAAATGTGCCAAATATGACATTTATGCCAAACGCTCGTAAGAATTCACATCCGGCTTAACCAACGAATTTACTTTGGA
The DNA here is from genome assembly GCF_020520425.1 of Spinacia oleracea. Taxonomy (NCBI): domain Eukaryota; kingdom Viridiplantae; phylum Streptophyta; class Magnoliopsida; order Caryophyllales; family Amaranthaceae; genus Spinacia; species Spinacia oleracea. The sequence goes on from NC_079492.1 coordinate 129,514,547, forward strand.
GCCTAACTAATTTACTTTTACCAGTTTGATATACTTTTCAAATAAGAGAAAAGAATATTGTATGAGAGACTCCACTTTAGAAATAATAAAACTAATTTACTTTTACCAAGTTTCGATTTACTTTTGAGTTTCTTTGTTTACTTTTGAGTCCCTTGTATTTACTATGTAGAACAGTTCAGCTTACCACCTGTCAACGCATGACAAGTCTGCATCACTAGCCCTTCAAAACCACCCAACTAACTTCTTGACTTCAAAAAAGCAGCCACCAGACAAGCGGTTCAAGAACATCTATTCTCCTGACCATATCTAAAATTTATTCTAATCACTTTACTTTCTAATCAGTTCTGTTTACTTTTATTAATTCTTTGTCTACTTTTAATTTGAACAAAAAAAGAAATTATGTAAAGCTATGATCCACTCATCGACATGTAGTGTCCACAAAAGAGCATACTCGCACCTCATTGTAGCTTAATGTTTCAGTAGGACACATTTAAACTAAATACGAAGTACTCCGTATGTTGGGACTAGACAGCATCCATACAAAACAAACAACTTCCAAAACACAGCTCAAAACTTGCAGCAGATCACCCATACCAACATCTCAGGCTACAACTCAAACTAGCAATCAAAGCACAAAAAAAAGAACCAGGCTGCAAACCAAACCGTAAAAGTAAATTAAGTCTCTTGAAAAGTAAAATTAATCTCTCAAAAAGTAAACAGAACACGTTAGGGTATAAACTAATTGAACACATGACTAAAGTTCAAAACGGTCTCGTCTTTGCCTACATGCATCTTAACTCTTAAGTACAAGCCATCACCTACCTCAGCACAGTCTCCCGAAAACCACTAAGAAACATCACAATTACTGCATTCACACATGACCAGGTTTGACAACGACTGCAACAACTATTAGCTTCCGAAAACTCTGAACCTAGTCCCGAGATTGACTCTAAGCCACCAACACTTAACAAACTCACACTGGCCTGCTGCTTAGCAGAAACAAACCAAGCTCACAAAATGTTGAAGGAAATAATGCCCTTGGTCCAAGTATGCATTCTATGTTAAGTCTAATAAATGCGGTTCAGTATTAATTAACAAGTTAATAATTCAGTGAGATCAAGTGAGCTGAATGCCTAGCTAGAGGCCGCTTCAGTTCAAGTGGAATTAATGATATTAATCCACAGCTTACTCTTGACTGAACCCGTAGGGTCACACAAATAGTACGTAAACGGATCAAGTATTTAATGGCATTAAATACTCCATCTATGAATATTCGGAACCGACGGATCTTGGTTTCAGTGGGAGCTAAGATCGTCACAGGCAAGAAATGAATACTCCGGAAACGATGATATTGCCGGAAACGGAAATATGGATCGTATCGGAAATATGAATATTATCCAAGTCGTAGATGTTGCCGGAAACGGAAACATGGTACGTATCGGAAAATATTATTGGAAATGGAAATATTACCAGAATCGGAAATATTACCGGAAACGGAAATATTGTCAGAATCGGAAATATTGCCGGAATCGGAAAATAATTCCGGAAACGGAAATATTAAATATTTGTTCGAAACGGAAATTAATTCCGGAATCGGAAATATTAAATATTGTTCGTATCGGAAATAGATTCCGGAAATGGAATTTTAATCGGAAGCGTATCGTACGAATTAGCATCGGACGAGGCTTGCCGGACGAAGGCCCAGCACGAAGCCGGGGCCATCGCCCAGCAAGCATGCGCGCCACAAGCCCAGCCAAGGCAGCGCCCAGGCCTACCGCAAGGCAGGCCCAGCGCGCGCCAAGAGGCCACGGCTGCGTGGACCGTGCTGCGCGGGCTGCTGCTCGCACGCGCATGGGCAGCCCTTGTGGCTGCCGTGTGTGTGTGAGTTTGTGCTCATGCGTGATTCCTGAATCTGCAAGAGTCAGTGTATGATTAAATTACTATTCCTAATTGGATAAATTAATTAAATAGAATTCATGTAGGATTCTAATTCCAATTAATTCGCATCCTACTAGGATTACGATTCCTTTTCCATAACTCTATAAATAAAGGCCTAGGGGTCATAATTTATACACAAGTTTCAAAGTATTCAAAAGTGAGTTTTTTAAGAGAAAATCAAACACACATCTTGCTCAAAAGTGCCGAAATTTTCTAGTACCTTAAGGGCGATTCTAGTTGGTCAATCTTAAGGCGGATCCGGACGTGCTGTGGACTATCTACGGAGGGACGACACTTGGAGTCCTAAAGACTTGTTCTTGTTCGGTTCGGGCGCAGCTAGGGAGGGCACGCAACAAAGAGTATGCATCTAAATTATGCTATATGATTATGTGTAAATAATATGTTGTCCTGGGTTAATGGTTGTTTCCGCATGATCTATGTAATATCATATGTATCATAACCTAACAGTGGTATCACGAGCCCCTTATTATTTTCATAATCTAAATTGCATGAACATGGTTAAATATTACAAATTTGCAAGAATTAAAAGGGGTGATTAATTTTCGTAATTGTTAATTAATTGCAAATTGCGTTTATTTAATTATATGTACGCAGTTTTTCGGCAGTTTCTTCATTACTCATCCGAATTGAGTGATTTTTGTGTCAATTCCGCATGTAAAAGGCATTCTAAAATTTTGACAAAAATAGTATTTTTCTGCCGAACCCAGAATTCTCAAATTCGAAGCCTAACTATGACTTTTCGAAGGTTTTAGTTTTTCGAATGCAAAATTTCGTAAATTTAAGATGTTAAATTAAATATTTGCGATTCTTGTTGATAAATCTTGAATTTTTGATTGACCTACTGCATATGTTTAACAAGTTTGAATGCCTAGTCTTGTTAATTATGCAATCTAATTTGTAATTATGATTAATTTGTTGAAAATTAGAATAATTTAGAATTAATTTGATTTTCATAATTAATTGTAATTTAATTAGAAACCTATGATTAAAAACCACCATAAAAATTGTAAATTTACGATAAATTTTAAATTTTTATGACCTAGACTTGAATCCATATCAATCGGAAATCAATTGGAAAATAAATTTTCGATTTTTCGCCCTAAAATTATGAAATTAATAATATTTATTAATTTGTCATTAATTTTAAATATAAATTTTAAATTTTTATGCGATTCGTTCAAATAACTTGCACGCACGAAGCAATGGACGCTTCGTGTTACCCTTAAAGGGTGTTGTATAATGCGGGCATGCGACGACGAGCAAGGGAGCTCGTCGCCCGTGCGGCACGAATGCAATGAGCAAGGGCGTAGTGCACGAGCACAAGGCAGCAGCCCTGCCTTGTGTCGTGTGCCACGAGCAATGAACGAATGGGCATGGGCGAAGGGCGAGCCAAGGCATTCGCGTGTGGGCAGCAAGCGAGCTGCGCCACAACGCGCGCTGCCTCGCACAAGTGCGCGCAGCCTCGCGCACAGCGAGCGCAAGCTCGCGTGCCACGAGCGCTGCGCCCAGCACTGCTCGCGCGCGCAGCGCGCGATGTCGCTCGCCCAGCGAGCGATGTCGCGCCCCAGCGAGCGATGGCTCGCGCGCACAGCGAGCGAGCCAGCGCGCCCAGCGAGCGATCTCGCGCGCGCACTGCGAGCGATAGCTCGCGTGCGATGGGGCGCTGTGCGGAGGCTTGCGATAGGACAACAGCAGCTATGCGACGAGCGCATGGGCTGCGCGCACATGGCCAGCAATGGCTGTGTGCGTGCGGCCCATGGGCGTGCAACGCGTAGGGTGTTTGCGTTACGATTAGATCGTTTTGAATGTTTAATTTGAAAATTTCAGTTCACGTAATTTTAATTAATTTTAAAATTAATAATTTGAATTAATTTCTTGGATTTTAATTTTGAATATTATAATTATAATAAATGGAATTTATTCTAATTATTTTACTAAAATTAAAATCATGAATTAATTTAAATACGACTGAAATTAAATTAAATTTTTGGATTCAATTATAAATTTATATGAGCTTTAAATTTTAATTAAATTTGTATGTTTCCGGTTAGACTAGAAATACAATTTTATGTTTAAAATTAGTAAAGCATATGAATTTATTGGTTTGAGTGGGAGCGCTTTTTAGTCATAAACTCTTGATTAGGTCTACAAATCCTTAAGGTTAAAACAACTCGATTAGAATTAATAAGGACTGAATAATTGGTAGATTATTGGTGCCCTTGATTAATTGCTGCAAATGTTTACGTGATGCATAATGTGTTTTACTAACCAGCTATGTGGGCCATTCATGATAATGAATGGGTGAATGGTATATATTGTATATGTACTATTTTGCAGGTTATGAAGTGACTAGTATGGCCCAAATAGGATAGAAAATATGGTCTGCGTACCATTAATTTGAATGTAATTGGTCTAAAGTACCAAAGTTATTTTTCAATTCAAATATGGTCTGCGAACCATCAAATAGTTGTAATTAGTTATAGCTTATCCTATTTGAAGAAAATGGTGCCTCCCACGGAGATTTTCAAGACGGACTTTGAAGTCAAAGCTTCAAGATGAAGTCGGGCCATACTAGATCACAAATATCTTATGCATGTTTTAAGTTATTTATTGCTTTAAATATGTCTTAAAATGCATGAGATCAAAAGCTTGATTATGTTGCATGATTAAGGATTTTAGTTCACTTAAAATCTAACCAACATAGTAAGAGCCTTAAGTTCCAAACTTAAAAATTGAGTTAAAAGGTGCCATGCCAAAATATACACTTGCTTGGATATCCTTTACATCAATCTAGTAATAGTTTTCGCTCAGCGAGGTGTTACTTATTGGTCCTAAAGGGGCAAGGTACACAAATAATTGTGAGTACATGTTAGTTTTGGTGAAACTCAACGATATAAGTAAGGAGTCCTTTTATGTCGTGGCAAATTCGATAGGTTTACCTAATAAGTTCTTAGACGTACCTATCAACCAAGAATAGTTTCTAGACTATTAGCAAAAGGCTTTTGCTTACCTAAGATGTTCTAGGATTAAGTCGACAAACTGTGCTTAGTTCTTCAATGATTTTAGGATCTTGGAATCATTTTATTCACACCTGCCGGAACACATAACTTGAATAAAATGCTTAATAAACATTGAATTATGCATGTATGCTAGAATTTAAGTTTATTAAGAGAAACTGTGAATGGTTATTTATTTGTTTATTCTTTTCAATTGTAGTTTTAATATGGCAAACAACAATTCATTCAACATTCGATCAATTCTCGAAAAGGAGAAGTTGAACGGGAAAAACTTCCTTGACTGGCAAAGGAACTTGCAAATAGTTCTTATGCAGGAAGAAAAGGAGTATGTCCTAGATGAGGCGATGCCCGAAGCTCCTGGCGACGGGGTCACTCAGGCTGCCCTCAATCGTTGGATTGATGCCAACAAGGATGTGAAATGTCTAATGCTCGCCACCATGAGTGCGGATCTGCAGAAAACGTTCATCAACTCAGATGCTTTCACAATCATCAGTGAGTTGAAGAACATGTTCCAAGATCTGGCTCGAGTCGAAAGATTCGAGACTCATAGGCAAATTCTTGAGACCAAGCTTAAGAAAGGCGAGCCCGTAAGTCCACATGTTCTCAAAATGATTGGACTCATTGAGAATATGAGTCGGCTGGATCAGCAATTTTCTCAGGAAATGGCTATAGACACCATCCTCCATTCTCTTCATAGCGGGTATGATCAGTTCAAACTGAACTACAGTATGAATAGTCTGGACAAAACGCTCACTGAGCTTCACGGTATGCTGAAAACCGCTGAAAAGACGCTCAAAAGTGATAAGCAGGATGTGCTTATGGTGCGTGGGGGCAAGTTCAAGAAATCTGGAAAGAAGAGGAATGCTAAGAAAGGTGGCAACAAGGCCAGCCCAACTAAGCAAACTGGCGCCAAATCTGCAAAGAGGAAGGTCAGTCAACCCACTTCTGAATCCGAATGCTTCTACTGCAAGAAGAAGGGGCATTGGAAGAGAGATTGCTTGAAGCTAAAGGAAGATCAGAAGAACGGAACAGTCGTTCCATCTTCAGGTATTTTCGTTATAGACTGTATACTTGCTAATTCAACTTCTTGGGTATTAGATACAGGTTGTGGCTCACACTTATGTTCCAATCCACAGGGACTAAGAAGAAGTAGAAAGTTAAGCAAGGGAGAAGTCGACCTACGAGTGGGAAATGGAGCACGGATTGCTGCATTAGCCGTAGGAACTTACTATTTGTCGTTGCCCTCCGGGCTAGTTTTGGAACTGGAAGAATGTTTCCATGTTCCAAGTCTTACTAAAAACATCATTTCAGTTTCTTGCTTAGATGCTAAGGGATTTTCCTTTATAATAAAAGACAATAGTTATTCGTTTTATTTTAAAGAGATGTTTTATGGATCTGCTAGATTAGTCAATGGACTTTATTTATTAGATCACGACAAACAAGTATATAACATAAATACCAAAAGGGCCAAAAAGGATGATTCAGATCTCACCTATCTGTGGCATTGTCGATTAGGCCATATAAACTTGAAACGCTTGGAAAGACTTCAAAGGGAAGGAATTCTAGAACCATTTGACTTAGAGGATTATGGTAAATGCGAATCATGTTTACTTGGCAAAATGACAAAGCAACCTTTCTCTAAAGTTGGAGAAAGAGCAAATGAACTATTGGGTTTAATCCATACAGATGTATGTGGACCAATGAGTACAAATGCTAGAGGTGGTTTCAGCTACTTTATCACTTTCACTGATGACTTCAGTAGGTATGGTTATGTCTACCTAATGAAGCATAAGTCTGAATCCTTTGACAAATTCAAGGAATTTCAGAGTGAAGTAGAGAATCAATTAGGCAAGAAGATTAAGGCACTGCGGTCTGATAGAGGCGGTGAATATCTGAGCTATGAATTTGATGACCATCTGAAAGAATGTGGAATTCTATCAGAATTGACTCCTCCTGGAACACCACAATGGAACGGTGTGTCAGAACGGAGGAACAGAACCTTGCTAGACATGGTCAGGTCAATGATGGGTCAGGCCGAACTTCCATTAGAATTTTGGGGACATGCACTAAATACAGCTGCACTCACTATAAATAGAGCTCCGTCTAAAGCTGTCGAAAAGACTCCATACGAATTATGGTTTGGAAAGCCTCCAAATGTGTCTTTTCTTAAGATTTGGGGATGTGAAGTATACGTCAAACGATTAATTTCAGACAAACTTCATCCAAAATCTGACAAATGTATCCTTGTGGGCTATCCAAAGGAAACAAAGGGGTATTACTTCTACAATACATCTGAGAACAAAGTGTTTGTTGCTCGAGATGGTGTCTTTTTGGAGAAGGATCACATTTCCAAAATGACAAGTGGGAGAAAAGTAGACCTCGAAGAAATTCGAGTCGAACAACAAACTCTAGAGAATGCTCAAGATGACATTCAGGATGAAACTCAGAGATCTTTAGAAGAATCTGGTGAGAATCATGGTCAATCTAGAAATGTTACCCCGCGTAGATCGCAAAGATATAGATCTCAACCGGAAAGGTACTTAGGTATTTTGACGAACGAGAGCTATGACGTTCTATTACTTGAAAGTGATGAACCTGCGACTTACAAGCAAGCTATGACGAGCCCTAGCTCCAAGCAGTGGCAAGAAGCCATGCAATCTGAATTAGACTCCATGTCTGAAAACCAAGTATGGGATTTGGTCGATTTGCCAGATGGCTACCAAGCCATTGGAAGCAAATGGGTTTTCAAACTGAAAAAGGACAAGGATGGGAAACTTGAAGTTTTCAAAGCTAGATTGGTTGCAAAAGGTTACAGGCAAGTCCACGGTGTGGATTACGATGAAACCTTTTCACCAGTTGCAATGCTAAAGTCTATTCGAATAATGTTAGCAATCGCTGCATATTACGATTACGAAATATGGCAGATGGATGTCAAAACTGCTTTCTTAAACGGCGTTTTAACAGAAACTGTGTTTATGACACAGCCTGAAGGTTTTGAGGATCCAAAGAATGCTAAAAAGGTATGCAAGCTAAAGAAGTCAATCTACGGATTGAAGCAGGCATCCAGGAGCTGGAATATACGTTTTGATGAAGCAGTCAGTGACTTTGGTTTCATCAAGAACGCAGACGAATCTTGTGTATACAAGAAGGTCAGTGGGAGCAAAATTGCTTTCCTAGTATTATATGTCGACGACATATTGCTTATCGGAAATGACATTCCTATGTTGAACTCTGTCAAGATTTGGCTTGGGAAATGTTTTTCGATGAAGGATCTAGGAGAAGCACAGTACATATTGGGCATCAAGATTTACAGAGATAGATCTAAAAGGATGATTGGACTTAGTCAAAGCACTTATATCAATAAGGTGCTTGATAGGTTCAAGATGGCGGACTCCAAGCGAGGCTACCTACCCATGTCTCATGGAATGACTCTAAGCAAGACTCAGTGCCCAAAAACACTTGATGAGCGTAGACGAATGAATGGGATTCCATATGCATCATTGATTGGTTCAATAATGTATGCTATGATATGTACACGCCCGGATGTTGCGTACGCACTCAGTGCTACGAGCAGATACCAGTCAGACCCAGGAGAGGCGCATTGGACTGCTGCCAAGAACATTCTGAAGTACCTGAAAAGGCACAAAGATGACTTCCTGGTCTATGGTGGAGATGATGAATTAATTGTTAAAGGCTATACGGACGCAAGTTTCCAAACCGACAAAGATGATTTCAGATCACAGTCTGGGTTTGTCTTCTGCCTCAACGGAGGAGCAGTAAGCTGGAAAAGTGCTAAGCAAAGCACCATTGCGGATTCTACAACTGAAGCGGAGTACATTGCTGCACATGAAGCAGCAAAGGAAGCTATATGGCTAAGGAAGTTCATAGGAGAACTTGGTGTAGTCCCCTCCATTAAAGGACCAATAGCCCTGTATTGTGATAATAACGGAGCTATTGCACAGGCAAAAGAGCCTAGACACCACCAGAGAGTCAAGCATGTACTTCGTAGATTTCACCTTCTACAAGAGTTCGTTGAAAGAAAAGAAGTCGAGATAAGCAAAATTGGAACTGATGACAACATATCAGATCCATTAACTAAACCTCTGCCGCAAGCGAAGCACAACTCGCACACTGCAGCTATGGGAATCAAGCATATTGGAGAATGGCTTTGATGTCTCTGTTTAATGTTTTAAAGTTTTAGAGTTTAAATCTTTGTAAAACATTATTGGTTAATCATTCACAATAAATGAAAGGAATTCATTTTTCCATTTAATTTGTGGTTTATTAAATGATGAGTCCCTTCAATTTGACGATATATTCAAGATAGACTGTCAGGACCAGTCCTGTGACTAAGAAATGTCTATCAAGTGAACTTGAATGTCAAAGGTTGAAAATGGTCCCTAATCGGAGTTTTCTATAAAATTGGACGCATAGAAAACGTTAGACGATTAGAATGCAAGTTGACTAGTAGTTCTGTTTCTTGAACTATGTGGACATGGCAATGTCATAATCATTTGCATAGATACTTACTTTGGGAAGACTAGTATCGGACAAGACCTATGAAACTTTACTGTAAGAGATGAAAGTCTGTCATAAGTAAATTTCATTAAATTATTAGACACTAAATCCTCAATACCTGAGTGATTTGAGATTACTTGTTTGAGAACTGGTTGCTTTGACGTTGACCAACCGTCGCACCGTAAAAGGAGGCTATAAAGGCAACGCTAAGGTAATCACCTATCAAACGAAGTCTAATCTCAAGATCGCAAGATTGGGATTGTCCTCCCATAAATCGGGATGAGATGCTTAAAAGTTGTACAAGGCCACTCGGAGAGCTAGAAACTGTGAAATGCATGGCCGTGCTCGGATGAATCATAGGCTATGATTATCTGTTTATTTGATCAGTTGAACTCTGAAACCGAGGAACACCTCTGGACATAATAAGGATGACAACTCTTACCTTATGTTCAAGAGCAAGCATCGAGCGACAAAGGAATTAGGAAATGCACACTTGTCCCTAAGGACAAGTGGGAGACTGAAGGAAATAATGCCCTTGGTCCAAGTATGCATTCTATGTTAAGTCTAATAAATGCGGTTCAGTATTAATTAACAAGTTAATAATTCAGTGAGATCAAGTGAGCTGAATGCCTAGCTAGAGGCCGCTTCAGTTCAAGTGGAATTAATGATATTAATCCACAGCTTACTCTTGACTGAACCCGTAGGGTCACACAAATAGTACGTAAACGGATCAAGTATTTAATGGCATTAAATACTCCATCTATGAATATTCGGAACCGACGGATCTTGGTTTCAGTGGGAGCTAAGATCGTCACAGGCAAGAAATGAATACTCCGGAAACGATGATATTGCCGGAAACGGAAATATGGATCGTATCGGAAATATGAATATTATCCAAGTCGTAGATGTTGCCGGAAACGGAAACATGGTACGTATCGGAAAATATTATTGGAAATGGAAATATTACCAGAATCGGAAATATTACCGGAAACGGAAATATTGTCAGAATCGGAAATATTGCCGGAATCGGAAAATAATTCCGGAAACGGAAATATTAAATATTTGTTCGAAACGGAAATTAATTCCGGAATCGGAAATATTAAATATTGTTCGTATCGGAAATAGATTCCGGAAATGGAATTTTAATCGGAAGCGTATCGTACGAATTAGCATCGGACGAGGCTTGCCGGACGAAGGCCCAGCACGAAGCCGGGGCCATCGCCCAGCAAGCATGCGCGCCACAAGCCCAGCCAAGGCAGCGCCCAGGCCTACCGCAAGGCAGGCCCAGCGCGCGCCAAGAGGCCACGGCTGCGTGGGCCGTGCTGCGCGGGCTGCTGCTCGCACGCGCATGGGCAGCCCTTGTGGCTGCCGTGTGTGTGTGAGTTTGTGCTCATGCGTGATTCCTGAATCTGCAAGAGTCAGTGTATGATTAAATTACTATTCCTAATTGGATAAATTAATTAAATAGAATTCATGTAGGATTCTAATTCCAATTAATTCGCATCCTACTAGGATTACGATTCCTTTTCCATAACTCTATAAATAAAGGCCTAGGGGTCATAATTTATACACAAGTTTCAAAGTATTCAAAAGTGAGTTTTTTAAGAGAAAATCAAACACACATCTTGCTCAAAAGTGCCGAAATTTTCTAGTACCTTAAGGGCGATTCTAGTTGGTCAATCTTAAGGCGGATCCGGACGTGCTGTGGACTATCTACGGAGGGACGACACTTGGAGTCCTAAAGACTTGTTCTTGTTCGGTTCGGGCGCAGCTAGGGAGGGCACGCAACAAAGAGTATGCATCTAAATTATGCTATATGATTATGTGTAAATAATATGTTGTCCTGGGTTAATGGTTGTTTCCGCATGATCTATGTAATATCATATGTATCATAACCTAACAAATGTACACTCCAAACTCAAGCTAGAAAAAAACAACTCCCAACCACGAACACTTATCTCTATCTTTGAGAAATTTTATCAACATGTCTAAACATTACACGTTTTTTAGCTCCGCTGCCCAGACTTATAACATACACAAACAAGACCGGCAGAAACAAAGGCCGAACATAAGCAGATCTGCGGCAGCACATCAGCACAGAACAAAACAGAACATAATCTATTAATCAGCTATTGCATTTCTCATAATAATCGTCATAAGATTTCAGAACCAGGAAACCAGCCTCACGAGTTTACTTCTGAGCATAATTGATTTACTATAACCAAGTTTCGATCTACTTTTAAAAAAAAACTTTATGAGAGACTATTTCTTGCAACTTACCTATGAGAACCTATACTTGCCACAGGCAGTAGCATATGATAACAAAATCACCACCAGAAATAACCGTTAGAACATGCTCTCCATAAGGTCATCTAAAACCAGCGACACATATTCATGTAATTGCAAAATGATAGACACCTACATTCCTAAGATAATTGTCACTTTTCAAAAGATCTGCATCAGTATATTACAATAAGATTTTTATTGTTTACTTTTAGAGGGATTGAGTTTACTATTAGAGAGATTAAGTTTACTTTTAGTCAATTTGGTTACTTTCATTTTGTAACCAATAACAGCATCACCCTCAATTAAGAGGGAAAGCAGGAGAAAGTCTCTGTAACAACAGGATACAGAAGCAGCAACAAAATCATTAAGTCATATAATTTTCTAGAGATTTATGTTTACCTTAAGAGAGGTTTAGTTTACTTTTATAGAGATTTAGTTTACTTTTGATCAAGCAGTTTTAAAGATCTGAAATTCATAGAGAGCTGCCAGTTAAATCAACGCAACACTTTCTAGTGTTTGTTCCAAAATCAAAACAACCAGAAGAACAGGAACACATTCATGAGTTAATTGTAAGTCTACTTTTGAAGCAGCATTGTAGAAGTAATTTTCCACATCAAACAATTTTACATCAAACAATAAGTTAGACATTAGTTTCTTATCAATTGGGCCTATAACTGAACTTGAAATTCATTCGCAACATTCTTAATTCCGCAGAAATTAAAACACAAAAGAACTCGACAAAATTAGCTAACAATCCCTAAATTCAGAATTATAGGTTGTTAATTTCAAGCAATTGTTTCAAAATTTTCAAATTAATCATCACTAACAAAAACATCAAATATTTAGCTCAACTTACGTAGGAAATTTTGAGTTTAAGCATATCATATAATACCTGATTTTGAGCTCAATTTCGTAGACTCGAGTGACAAATTAAGTGCCGCAATTGAAATTTAAAGTTAAATCACCAGATTAAACAAGCGTCCTTCGAATTTGCAGCAAATTGAGACGAATTTTGGGTGTTGAAGAGAGAGACTGGAGAAGTTTTAGAAGTGAGAGAAAGCGTCGATGTTTGTTTTTGAAAAATTAGAATGGTAGGAATAACCGGCGGTTTGGGCTAGATCACGTCCGTTGATTTCGATTCAACCCGACGAATGAGAGAGGTTCTCATTATAAGAAGGTTCTCATCTTAGAGGAGGTTCTCACCAGATTCTCTCTTAAGATGAGAACTATCTTATAATGAGAACTATTACGATCCGTCAGATCACGTAACAATTAACGGCTGCGATTGAATTTCAAGGAAATCTATCTGAAGGTCTCACACGCGTACTGTCCCTCTCTCACTTCCAAAAAATCTGGGTGACCCTTTCTCTCTCTAACCAATTTCTTTCCTCCCGATTCCTCCTACTTTCGTCTAACAGTTTCCCAAATTCGATCTCGAATACGCATTTTCTCTCTACATTCCTTTAAATTGTTATGAGATTGTTCGATTTTTCACTCGAATATATAAATCGAATTCAAAATCGAAACCTAGTTTGTATAATTTGGTGAATTTGCTGCCAATTTTTTCAAATTCAAAGGTAAACATGCGAATTTAGTTCGATTTATAAGCATTTTATTTCTTAATTTTTGTTCGTGAACTAATTTTGAGCGGATTAAAATCTCATATGATTCTGAATTTGCTTCAAAATTGCAGCTATTTTTGAGTGATTTTGGAAAAGCTCGATTGTGGATTAAATTGAAGAGATGATAGAAATTGCTGAAATTTGGAGATCGTCATGGTTTTGCTGCTTTATCGAATGCTGATTTCCAGTCGCAAAATCAAGCCGAAAATAAGGTATTACTTGAGTTCCTTAATATGATGAGGTAGGTAATTTAGACAATTTTGTCGAGGTTTATTGTGCTTGAACTTTTAGTCAATTTTTTCAAGGTTTATTGCTCTTGAACTTCTGTGAATTTTGGTTAGAATTTGTGTGATTTGGTAAGGAATGCGAATTTACTTCACAGATTTTTAGATTTTGATTTGATCGAATTGATTTCAAAATCAGATTTCAGTCTTGGTTGTTTTTAGGTATCTTAATTCTTCTTTAAATTCGTCCAAAATTGTTGCATACAAGTTCTGTTGAAGTTAAAAGTTATAAAAGTAGATAGAAATCTAGTATAAGTAAATCAATTAGATTCCAAAGTTTTATTTTGCTCTTATTTAGAAAAGTAGATAGAAGATTGTAAAAGTAAATCAAATACGTTGAGAAGTAAAATTGTAGTAAAATTGTGTAAGATAAGAGCCTTGCTAGTCAGGTAAAAAATAAAATTGTGTAATATAAGAGCGTTGCTAGGCACGATATATGCAGGAGCTAGAGAAAAGAGTTGTTCATTTTAAAGAAAATGTTTCCCCTGAATCTCCTCTGAGTTCCCTAGTTTCTGAAACAGATACATGATTTCCGTAAGAGTTTTCGTGCCATAGGCTCATAGCAGATGCTCATTTACAGGCATAAGAGGAAGAACCAATCATGCAAAATTTTCGTACTTCTTTTAGTCAGAATTATGTGGTAGAATACTAGAATGAGATGTTCTTGGATGCATCTATTACGTAAATAGTAATTGTGGGTCACCAAATAGTTTCTGTATACCAGAATTTAATGCATTATGTTTCCCTATTTCTATAGAGATACAGGTAGGGTAACGAGCAAGAACATTGATCTCAGATGTCAATTATAGTCCATGGAACAACAGGCTCAGCTACGCGATGGTAGGCTGGGTCTGACTGCAGTTAATTAGGTTGTTGCTGGTCATGTCTTTGCTGTTTTGTTGCTTCTATATTCAACTTTGCTTGGATGATATAAAGGTTATGTATCATAGCGTTACATAACTTCTTTTTTGTTCAAATTAAAAGTAGATAAAGAATTCATAAAAGTAAACAGAACTTATTAAAAAGTAAATAAAGTTGAACTAAAGTAACCCTAATATTTCTTAAAGTAAACTAACTGTTACAGAGGCCTGTTCTAGCTCCTGCTTGTGTAGTCATTTGAGAGTGATGCAGGCTCAGATGATGTTGAAAATGTTTAGAAGTAATTCAAAAAAGTCTAAAAAGTAAATAATATAAACTCAAAAGTAAATAAAATCGTACTAGCATGGTGTCCGATGACTTATTTGCTGCTGGTTTCTTTATACGGCAGAAATTTCATGATGCTTTTGACATTAGTTGACTTAGGTTGATTGTCTCGCTAGTCAGTTTTGGTGGTTGTGTTCTGCGTGCATTGACGGTGCTGATCTGTTGCAGTCAGTTTTAGTAAAGAAGGTTTAGAGTTGTCATAGGAAAAACACATGGTCACTGTGTAGGAAGGAAAATCTAATGTTACTTTGTCTGATGTTGTTGAGAATGATGATTTGGGTATGGATGATGACTAGTTTAAAGATGGCCAGGATTCCTCGGAGCATATCCTTTTCCAGATTGTATAGTTAAATGTCAAGTTCAGAGCCTTAGAAGCCATCTTAATATGGTGATGTTAACAAATGGTGTGAAGCTCTCATCCTCAGGAAATCTGAATCTCTTGCCTTATGATTCTCAGGAAAATGCTGCTCAAAAGGTAAAACTCGAATTCATGACCTTTATCCTTAAATAAGCCACCCTTCCACAAACCGAAAAAAGTAAATAGAAATAATCTATATTATGTAACTGCTATAAATCATCTTAATAGCTTAGTTCCTACCGCACCTTCAGTGTTCTTCCAATTTGATGAATCAATATCAGATGTATGCTTCTGAATAGACTTTTTGGTCTCTGTCCTGCTGGTATTTTTTTTTTTTGGCTGCTTGTGCTTCTATGTTGCCTGCTCAATTCATTGAGAGTGATGCAGCCATCTCAGTATTCTGTTTTTATCTGCATTCTGTTGCGGTATTTCAGCAGGTGGTTTTGGGGTTGGTTGGGTCTGGCTATGGGGTTCAGGTGCTAGTTTGCAGCCTGTTTATGGTGTTGTGATAAATCTGATGTTGGTGTAGGTTGTTAGTCAACATCAAAAATCTGGTCAATGTGAGCAGTCAGTTGTGCCATAGTTGACCTCCGTTGACTCTGTCGCTGGTTTGTTTTGTTGCGCTTTCTTGCTAGGTCTTTGTGCTTGTTTGTTGGCAGAATTGTTATATTTAGTTGTTGGTTTTTTTACTTGTACATACATTCTCTCTAAAAGTAAACTAAATATCTCTTAAAGTAAATTAAATCTCTCTAAAAGTAAAATAAAATATAATGGAACTTTGATTTTAATTTTTTCCTTAAATATAAAGTCGAAACCTATTAGCTCAAATGGTAGAGCAATGTGCAATTGCACATGGGTGTAGGTTCAAATCCTACATAGGTTGACGATTACTACGTGTAAAAGTCTTATCGTATTCTTCTATTATTGAAAAAGTAGATCAAAATTTGAGAAAAGTAAATGAATTTGTCTAAGAAGTAAATGGCATATTTGACATCTTAATTGTGATTCTAGGCTTTGAGTTGATATGCCCTGTATACATGATGAATCGAACTTTGTGAAGGAAAAATGGGAAAGTTCTACATGTTTGAGCAAAGGTAAACTAATTCTCGCTAATAGTAAATTAAATCCCTTTAGAAGTAAACAAAACAATAATGAAACTTCTATTGTATTTTTCATCTCTGTACAATATGAAATAAACTATAAGAAAGAAATATTTGGTCGAATGTCAAAGTAAAGGTTTTTAACTTAAAAGTAAATAAAAATAGAAATAGAAAGGCTCGGTAGAATTACAGCACCAACAGAGCAGAAATGTAGTTTCAGTAACAAAGGCCAAAGTCAACTAAGGGCCAAGTTACCAACTGATTACCAACTGATTACTGTAACATACAACAACACAGCAGCTGGTGTTTTGCCTTGAGTTATGGCCAGCAAACCAACTGAAACTAAGAATCCAAGCTAAACCAAATATGTATCAGTACCCACTCCCCCTCCCTGCAACAACAACACTCTTGGCATTGTTGCACACGCCTGACTACACCGGACCTAGTGTTGGAAATCTGGAAATCTGCGCCAATTTTGCATAAGATCATGGGCATCCAAAATACTTGAGAACAGGCATAATAGGTCAGATTTCCAGTCACCTCTATAAAACAAACCAACAAGGACTAAAGATAAAGATTGTCTCTTTGCTCTAAAATAGGTAACATAATTTTCCTTTTGTTCAATTCAAAAGTAAATAACTGTAACGCCCCGACCTCTAATTCAAGTATTAAAGCATACTTAGCAGCGGAATCAACCTAATTCGGTCGGGACATTACCTGCCGTAACTCCCTCTTGGGAATTACAAGGCAATCATTAATCTTAAACTATTAAAACTCCAAATTTAATATAATAATCCTCTATATTCCCAAAGTAAAAGTACATAACTTACTAAAAATCTTTAAATAAACTATTAAAACTTAAAACAAAAACTAGGTGGAAATTATTAAAGTGAAATTCCTCGCCACTAATCGTTTCCATCGTTCCCCGCAGTACCTAAAACAGAAAACATAAACGGTGAGCCGAAGACTCAGTAACGAACTATTCTAGCAACGTAAATTCATTTCAATTCATTTTATTTAATAACACAGGGAGAATAGAATAATGTAAAACATTTTATAAAGTTCTTTATTTAATTCATTTATAACTTTTGGGTGCACATGCTAGCCGTGGCAAGTATGACATGGTAGAACGTCTTCCACGATGGACCGCTGTCCATAAAACATGGGGCCTTGGCCCGAAAACATGAGAGCCTTGGCTCAATGGGCGGATGCCCCATGGGTACATGCATGACCGAGAATCGTAACCTGTGAACATATACTGCCAAACGGACTAGGTATTTCACTTTCATTTATCATGTTTCGTTTAATTTTACACTTTAGCCTTTTTACTTCAGTTGAAGTAACATATTTCCTTTAGATCATGTGATCAAAATAAATCATCATTCCTGTCATGGTTTCTTATAAACATTATTTTATAAGAACATTCAATCAATCATAATATAAGGAATAATTCCATCAAATCGTATTATAATAAATAATTCAATAAAATCATATTTCGTTTCCCGCAATTCATAAAACATGTCAGAACATTCATTTAATAAATCAATCATAACGTTGTAATTTCATAATCGCGTTTATAAGGGAATTGCGGGTACTAGCAATAGCCGTTACCTCACTTCCGCGATTTGCTATGGGTTTTGCTTTCTTTGGTTCGTTCGTCCCGAGCTCCGAGTCCAATTCTTTCAAAATATTAAATCATTGAATTAGTACTAAATTAATAAATAATTTAAAATCAATATTTTATAAATATAAGTAATGAATTTTATAAATAACGAGTTTATTTCATAATTTAATGAAAATATTATTAAACGAAAATTTTATTCGAAATATATTTATAGATTTCATAAATCGATTTATATGAAAATATTATTTAAATTCCATTTTTATCAAGTCAATTAGTAATTTATTTTAGTCAAATCGATACTAAAACCTGAAAAATAATAACAATCTATTAGTAAATAATTATTTCATAAAAATGTATTAAAACATGAAAATTAATGATTTAGGAAATCTGAAATAACAATTTGGCTTTAACTTACCCAAAGTCCCGAATTGAAATGGCCCAACACAATATGGGTTTGAGGAGGATCATTTAAGTTTCAAATTGAAACTGGTTTTCTGGAAAAAAAGAAGAATAAGAGCAGGGGAAGGGAAAGGGGGCCGAAACAGGGGAGGGCACGAGAAAGAGGAAGGAGAGGACGGAGGACGGAGGTGGCTGGGCTGGGCGGCGCAGCACAGAGAACCGCGCCTGGAGGCGCCGGTGATGGTGGTTGTGCAGCGACGACACAAGGAGGAAAGGGGAGGGGTGCGCAAAGCCGCGAACAGGGGAGGGAGGACAGGGGAGTCGAAGAGAAAGGAGGCGGTTCACGGCGGAGGTGGAGGCGAGATTTACTCCAGAGGCGGTGAGGTGGTTTCGATGTGGTGGTGGCGTGACAGTGGTGGAGCAAAGGGGAAGAGACGAGGGAGGCAGGGGAGAGGCGAAGGAGGGAAAAAAAACAGGGACGGTGGGGGTGGTGTTCTGAAACTGGAACGAAGGTGGTGGTGAAGAACACCATGTTTATCAATGGTGAAAATTTGGAATTTGATTTTGCAGATTCTGAATCAAAGGAGCTATTCATAGAAATGGGATTGAACAATTTACGTAATTGATGATTTAATTTGCAAGAAATCTAGATGACAAATGTAAGGGAATAGGAAAAAGGAGGTGATGACTAATGAAAGCTAGTAATTCAGGGGAGTGAATCAGCAAGGCTAGAGATCTTAGATAGAATATATGGCAAACACCATGGCTGCCATTTGCCCAAGTTACACGACAGAGAAGAGGAGAAAAGAAAGGGTTGACTTGGTTTCAATGGGTCAAAAGGGTATTTGGGTGAATCTACTATGTGGGATAAATTTTCAGAATTTTATTGCTATGTTTTTGGAATTGGAAAAGAAAATGGAAAGAAGTGACTTTGAGCAAGATTAATTTCCAAAATAATTCTTTTTATAAAGTGCTAATAAAATAAATTTAGTTTTTCGAATAAAATTTATCGTAAATAAGAATCTTTTATAAATTACAAAATATAATTTAAAATGTAACTAAGCTTGTAAATATGAAATTAAATTGTAAAATCCGAAAATTAAATAAATCGTGTAAAAATATTGAAATTCTCAAGTCAAATGAAATTTTTGTTAATCAAAAATAAAGTTCAAAAATTAGCTCTTAAAACGATTTGAATTTAAATAAAAATAATTAAGCATAATTAATCGAGTTTAAAGAATTCGGGGTATTACAATAAAAAACTTGTAAAAGTAAATAGAATTGATTCAAAAGTAAAGAATAATCAAATAGGAGAATTAATATCACAAACGAAATAACAAAGAGTGGCCTACGTAGGATTCGAACCTACATCATTGTGCATTGCACAAAGCTCTACCAATTGAGCTAATAGGCATTACTTGCATGTTTTGTACAACAGAAAATATAGCACTTTCAACACTAGGACAGGTGCAAGGCGTTTCAACTTCAAGCTAGCTATTAGATGTTGAGGGTGTGACCCACTCAAGATCGATCAATCTGCTCCCACTCAAGTTTTCTAAGCTCCGAAGAAAACTTGGTGAATCCTTGACTGTAAACAAACACCCTGGTGATGGAGTTTTCTCAGGATCCACCTGCAAGCAAGGTGAGATCGAGGCTGTTGTAACTGGTGTTCGCACCTTCTTTGGCAAGGCTGCTCACCTTATTGACAGCACCAACCAAGTTGGTCACTTCCAAAAGGTAATAGTAATACCCTACTGTAGAAATTATTTATGGTATAATTATATATATACCAAGCTAGCTAATTAAGTAAGTATATATGAAGGAGTTGACAACGATTAGAAACTTCTGCTTAATACCGACTGTTGTTAGAATAGTAGTTGAGTTAATAGTGACGTACCCAATTCAGCACAGAAAATACAGAGATGAAATTGACAATATGTTGGTATTGCTGATTAGAGGAATTCTGATTTGTATGCCAACAGTTTTGTCAGTTACAATGGCCATTGGATCCCACCGTTTGTCACAGCAGGGTGCCATCACTAAAACTGAAACAAAATTACCTGATTAGCCGCTACCAAGGAATGGCTACTGCACCTGTCACAACAACAACAAAAATAGCAAGATCTTTCAGAAAGTCAGTCTTGGGCCGATAATTTGCTTCTAAAATTAGGGGGGGAGCTGAGATAAAGAATTGAATCAAATGCCTCTCAAGTAAGTAGTTATAGGAGAAATCATTCAAATCAAATGTAACAATACATCACATAACGTAATTAGCAAACTCAAATTAAAAATAATGGATATGATGCAAGTATTATAGTACTCCCTCCGTCCCGGAATACTTGACCTGTTTTCCTTATCGGGTCGTCCCTTAATACTTGACATGTTTCTAAAAATGGAAATATTCTAACAATATTATATTATTTCTCACTCCACCCATATTAACCGACCTACCCCCTACTCCATACAAAAAGTAATTAAAAGTTCAACCCTTATGTACGGGTAGCCCTACCGGTATGCCGGTAGGACAACCCATAACAGCTGTAACATAGACATATACTCACAAGAAGCACCAAAGGTACAGTCGGCATCCAGGGTTTACAAACCCAGTCGGCAGTTCTCTGACATCATCTGCCTATCAGAGCCGAAAGGGAGGATCCGGAACCAACGGGTAATAACCCGGGTCCTCCGTACAAATAACCCGTCTATATATACGGACCCCCATCAATGCCAAAGGTACGCAATTCGAATCCAATCATTCTTATGAGCATTTATTACAGAGCTATCAGCATAATCTGACTTAAGCATCGGAGGGGTAATTCTCGGATCACCCCCGAGGCTAGTTAACGGCTTCACTGTGCAGGATCCAGTCAGCAGCCTCAGTCGGGAGTCAGTCATCCTTTTCCTGTTCCGAATCCGCAGCCGGAACAATTGGCGCTAGAAGGAGGGGACCCCCACTTGTAAGCAGAACCCACAGCCAGGCAAAACAAAAAAAACAAAAAAAAAAAAAAAAAAGAAAAGAAATCAATCATAATCATCACCCTTGAAAATGGAGAGTACGCAGTCAGATTCGTATAAGAGAAGCAAAAAGCAGGCCTCGAAAGCAACCCCACAGAGTACGCAGACGACAAAAACAACAACCCCATTGAAACCCACGCTATTCTCGGCAGAACCAATAATAACACCCGTCAATGACCAACCCACCCCCCAGCTAGGGAGCCAGTCGGTCGTCAGCAAAACTACGACTGCAGCAACACCCTTGCATGTTCTGGGATACTCAGTCGAGGACGACGACTCAGAAGGAGAGCCCAAAAGCCCAGCCCAGGACGATACGCAAATGCCGTCTGAACTCGCCGGTCAGTTCTCGGAGGAACAGTTGGCTACAGCAAGAGCGGTGATGGCCGCGTTGTCGGCCTTGAAGCCAGCAAGAAAGGCAAACACAGAACCTGTACCCAGGACAGTCATACACCAGACTGCAGAAACACCAGTCGGCGAAAAACGGAAGAGATTGCCGATAAGAAACCTATTCGGAGAACAGATCCTAGTGCAACAAGAACAACACCCAAATACAAACCAGGCGATTGCTCTGCGCAGTCGGCCGGAACCCATGGTCATCGAAGAGACAAGAGAAGCACCCCAGAGATACGCGTCGCGCCGTTACACCATCCAACCTGCAAACTCCCCCATGTGCGCGGACATTCTGGAGGAACCAATGGAGAAATTGAAGTTCCCACTCTGCAAGTACGACGGATCCACAGATCCGGAGGTCCACTGCAACACATTTGAGCAACATATGATGTTGTATACAGATTCCGACGCCATGTGGTGCAAGATATTTCCCTCAACGCTGCTGGGAGTGGCATCCGGCTGGTATAAGGGGCTACCAAAGGGGTCGGTATATAATTACCGACAGTTAGAAACAGAGTTCATGCTACGGTTCATCAGCCGGCAGCAGAGAAAGAAAACGTCGGGAGAGCTGATGGCAGTCACCCAGAGAAGCGGAGAATCCTTAAGAGATTACCTCACCAGATTCAACAACGAGTCCACCAGCATACCAAACTTGCAGCAAGAGATAGCTGTGGTGGCCCTGATGAGAGGAATGAACCACTGCGAGTTCAAAAAATACTTGGGAAGAAAATCCTTCACCGATTTGGGAAGCGCACTGATAAAGGCCCACGAATACATCAAAAGCGACGAGCTGATGACAATCCCAAATCACTATCAGTCGGCACAGACCAGAAATGCCGCACCAAGGCCGGTTCAGCCGGCGCAGCAGAATCAGAACAGGGGGTTCAGAAAGGATGAACAGAGGAAAGACCCAAGAGGGAGGGATTACCAGAAACAATCAACCAGCATATACCCCACATTCCCCGAATACACTCCATTGAACGCCCCAAGAGCCGCAATTTACAATGTCAACAAGAACGAAAACTGGAAGAGGCCTCCACCAATGAGCGACAAACCCCGACCACAGTCGAAGTACTGTGCATTCCATGATGACTGTGGACACTATACGGAAAACTGCAGAGATTTGAAGGATAACATCAAGGATATGATCAGGAGAGGCTATCTGACACAATATAAAGCCCGACAGAACAACAACAACCAACAGAATAGCAATTGGCAAAGCAATAACACAAACAACAGATTACCATCCACCCAAACACCGCTCCAAATAGAGCAGAAAGCACCAGAAACCAGTCGGAATGGGGAGGTTAGAAACAGTGGCCAGAAGGGGCCGACAGTATGGGTCATATCCGGAGGACCGTGCCATGGGGGAACAATCAGTGGAGCCGGCAGAAGTCTGGGCGAACACCGCCACCTGGTAAACTACCACAGCACCATAAAATGGCCGGCAACCCAAGTCATGCCAAATATTTCATTCACCCCAGACGACTGTCGCGGAATTATATACCCTCACGACGATCCACTGGTTTTGGGCCTCGAAATAGCAAACTTCCCAGTGAAACGAATACTGGTGGATGGAGGGAGTTCAGCGAACATTATCTTTTGGGAAGCCTTCGTTCAGCTAAAAATAGACGAGAAAGAACTCACACGAGTCAACTATCCTGTGATAGGATTCTCCGGAGCCACAGTCTTCCCGGAAGGTAGCATCAGGCTACCAGTGCAGATTGGAGAAGGTAGAGCCGCAAGGGACCTAATGGTAGACTTCTTAGTAATCAAAGTGCCTGCTGCATACAACGTAATAGTGGGCCGGCCATTCATCCACGATGCACAAGCAGTGGTATCAACATACCATCTAACTATGATATACATGTCTAACTTTGAGAAGGCTGAAAGAATCCGAGGCAGTCAAGATTCAGCAAGAGCATGCTACTTGACGGCATTAAAAACACCAGGCCGACTGACCCCATCCAGGAATATAGCGAGAGAGGCAGCAGCGAAAAGACCGGCAAAGGGTCAAGCCCCAATATTGGGGGGCGAGTCATCTCTTTTGCCCAAGAAGGAGAAAAGGCAGAAAATGGAGTCACCCACAATCGAAAGCATCGAAAAGGGGACTTCTCTACCTAGGGTAGAGGCCGGAGGAAGGTCAGAAGAAGTCGAGCTGGTAGAAGGAGAAACTGGCAGAACAGTAAAATTAGGAACCGACATTGACCCCCAGTTGCGGGTAAACATGATCGGTCTGTTGAGAGAACATGCGGATGTGTTCGCATTTTCCGCAGACGAAATGCCCGGTATAAGCTCGGAGGTAATCGAGCACCGACTGAATGTCGACAGAGCAGTCAGGCCGGTAAAGCAAAAGAAAAGAAACTTCTCAACAGAAAAAAATCAAGCAATACAGGAAGAGGTAGAAAAGTTGTTGGCAGCAGGATTTATTGAACCATGCGACTACCCGGAGTGGTTGGCCAACGTCGTAATGGTTAAGAAGTCAAACGGCTCGTGGAGAATGTGCGTAGATTTCACAAACCTTAATAGAGCATGCCCAAAAGACTGCTACCCACTGCCAAGAATCGATAGGCTAGTCGACTCCACATCTGGCCACGCGCTGCTCAGCTTCCTTGACGCATTCTCCGGGTACCACCAAGTCAGCCTTGCAAAGGCCGACAGGAAAAAGGCAGCATTCATCACTGAGGGGGGAGTATTCTGTTACAAGGCTATGCCGTTCGGGTTAAAAAACGCTGGGGCAACGTACCAAAAACTGGTCGACAGAGTGTTCGCAAACCAAAAAGGCCGCAACATTGAAGTATACGTCGACAACTCCATAGTGAAAAGCAAATTGGAGACCGATCATTTAGATGACCTCAGGGAAACGTTTGAAACTCTGCGCCGTTACCAAATGAAACTAAACCCCAAGAAATGTGTGTTCGGAGTGAAATCGGGGAAATTCTTGGGTTTCCTTGTCAGCGAGAGAGGCATAGACGCAAACCCAGATAAGGTAGAAGCGATACTCAGTCTGCCTCAACCAAAAAGCATCAAAGATGTACAAAGGCTGACAGGAAGAATGGCGGCTCTGACAAGATTTGTTAGCAAATCAGCCGACAGGTCGATTCCATTTTTTAACACTCTTAAGAAGAACGGAAAATTCCGGTGGGGGGAAACCGAGGAAAGGGCCTTCGAGAAGGTAAAAGAACATCTTCGTGCTTTACCGACGATAGCCAGGCCGGAAGAGGGCGACAAGCTACAATTATATGTGTCCGCTTTGAAGGAAATAATGCCCTTGGTCCAAGTATGCATTCTATGTTAAGTCTAATAAATGCGGTTCAGTATTAATTAACAAGTTAATAATTCAGTGAGATCAAGTGAGCTGAATGCCTAGCTAGAGGCCGCTTCAGTTCAAGTGGAATTAATGATATTAATCCACAGCTTACTCTTGACTGAACCCGTAGGGTCACACAAATAGTACGTAAACGGATCAAGTATTTAATGGCATTAAATACTCCATCTATGAATATTCGGAACCGACGGATCTTGGTTTCAGTGGGAGCTAAGATCGTCACAGGCAAGAAATGAATACTCCGGAAACGATGATATTGCCGGAAACGGAAATATGGATCGTATCGGAAATATGAATATTATCCAAGTCGTAGATGTTGCCGGAAACGGAAACATGGTACGTATCGGAAAATATTATTGGAAATGGAAATATTACCAGAATCGGAAATATTGCCGGAAACGGAAATATTGTCAGAATCGGAAATATTACCGGAATCGGAAAATAATTCCGGAAACGGAAATATTAAATATTTGTTCGAAACGGAAATTAATTCCGGAATCGGAAATATTAAATATTGTTCGTATCGGAAATAGATTCCGGAAATGGAAATTTAATCGGAAGCGTATCGTACGAATTAGCATCGGACGAGGCCTGCCGGACGAAGGCCCAGCACGAAGCCGGGCCATCGCCCAGCAAGCACGCACGCCACAAGCCCAGCGCGCACCAAGGCCACGGATGCGTGGGCCGCGCTGCGTGGGCTGCTGCTCGCATGCGCATGGGCAGCCCTTGTGGCTGCCGTGTGTGTGTGAGTTTGTGCTCATGCGTGATTCCTAAATCTACAAGAGTCAATGTATGATTAAATTTCTATTCCTAATTGGATAAATTAATTAAATAGAATTCATGTAGGATTCTAATTTCAATTAATTCGTATCCTACTAGGATTACGATTCCTTTTCCATAACTCTATAAATAAAGGCCTAGGGGTCATTATTTATACAACAAGTTTCAAGTATTCAAAACTAAGATTTTTAAGCAGAAAAATCAGCCAATATTCTTGCCTACCTAACCGAAAATATTAGAACCTTAAGGGCGATTCTAGTTGGTCAATCTTAAGGCGGATCCGGACGTGCTGTGGACTATCTACGGAGGGACGACACTTGGAGTCCTAAAGACTTGTTCTTGTTCGGTTCGGGCGCAGCTAGGGAAGGCACGCAACAAAGAGTATGCATCTAAACTATGCTAAATGATTATGTGTAAATAATATGTTTCCTGGCTTTATGGTTTTTCCGCATGATTTATGAACTGTCATATGAATCATAACCTAACAGTGGTATCACGAGCCCCTTATTATTTTCATAATCTAAATTGCATGAACATGGTTAAATATTACAAATTTGCAAGAATTAAAAGGGGTGATTAATTTTCGTAATTGTTAATTAATTGCAAATTGCGTTTATTTAATTATACGTACGCAGTTTTTCGGCAGTTTCTTCGTTACTCATCCAAATCGAGTGATTTTTGTGTCAATTCCGCATGTAAAAGGCATTCTAAAATTTTGACAAAAGTAATATTTTTCTGCCGAACCCAGAATTCTCAAATTCGAAGCCTAACTATGACTTTTCGAAGGTTTTAGTTTTTCGAATGCAAAATTTCGTAAATTTAAGATGTTAAATTAAATATTTGCGATTCTTGTTGATAAATCTTGAATTTTTGATTGACCTACTGCATATGTTTAACAAGTTTGAATGCCTAGTCTTGTTAATTATGCAATCTAATTTGTAATTATGATTAATTTGTTGAAAATTAGAATAATTTAGAATTAATTTGATTTTCATAATTAATTGTAATTTAATTAGAAACCTATGATTAAAAACCACCATAAAAATTGTAAATTTACGATAAATTTTAAATTTTTATGACCTAGACTTGAATCCATAACAATCGGAAATCAATTGGATAATAAATTTTCGATTTTTCGCCCTAAAATTATGAAATTAATATTATTTATTAATTTGTCATTAATTTTAAATATAAATTTTAAATTTTTATGCGATTCGTTCATAAAACTTGCACGCACGAAGCAATGGACGCTTCGTGTTACCCTTAAGGGGTGTTGTATAATGCGGGCATACGACGACGAGCAAGGGAGCTCGTCGCCCGTGCGGCACGAATGCAGTGAGCAAGGGCGTAGTGCACGAGCACAAGGCAGCAGCCCTGCCTTGTGTCGTGTGCCACGAGCAATGAACGAATGGGCATGGGCGAAGGTCGAGCCAAGGCAGTCGCATGTGGGCAGCAAGCGAGCTGCGCCACAACGCGCGCTGCCTCGCACAAGAGCGCGCAGCCTCGCGCGCAGCGAGCGCAAGCTCGCGTGCCACGAGCGCTGCGCCCAGCATTACTCGCGCGCACAGCGCGCGATGTCGCCCGCCCAGCGAGCGATGTCGCGCCCCAGCGAGCGTTGGCTCGCGCGCACAGCGCGCGATGTCGCCCGCCCAGCGAGCGATGTCGCGCCCCAGCGAGCGATGGCTCGCGCGCACAGCGAGCGAGCTCGCGCGCCCAGCGAGCGATGTCGCGCGCGCGCACTGCGAGCGATAGCTCGCGTGCGATGGGCGCTGTGCGGAGGCTTGCGATAGGACAGCAGCAGCTATGCGACGAGCGCATGGGCTGCGCGCACATGGCCAGCAATGGCTGTGTGCGTGCGGCCCATGCGCGTGCAACGCGTAGGGTGTTTGCGTTACGATTAGATCGTTTTGAATGTTTAATTTGAAAATTTCAGTTCACGTAATTTAATTAATTTTAAAATTAATAATTTGAATTAATTTCTTGGATTTTAATTTTGAATATTATAATTATAATAAATGGTATTTATTCTAATTATTTTACTAAAATTAAAATGATGAATTAATTTAAATGCGACTGAAATTAAATTAAATTTTTGGATTCAATTATAAATTTATATGAGCTTTAAATTTTAATTAAATTTGTATGTTTCCGGTTAGACTAGAAATACAATTTTATGTTTAAAATTAGTAAAGCATATGAATTTATTGGTTTGAGTGGGAGCGCTTTTTAGTCATAAACTCTTGATTAGGTCTACAAATCCTTAAGGTTAAAACAACTTGATTAGAATTAATAAGGACTGAATAATTGGTAGATTATTGGTGCCCTTGATTAATTGCTGCAAATGTTTACGTGATGCATAATGTGTTATACTAACCAGCTATGTGGGCCATTCATGATAATGAATGGGTGAATGGTATATATTGTATATGTACTGTTTTGCAGGTTATGAAGTGACTAGTATGGCCCAAATAGGATAGAAAATATGGTCTGCGTACCATTAATTTGAATGTAATTGGTCTAAAGTACCAAAGTTATTTTTCAATTCAAATATGGTCTGCGAACCATCAAATAGTTGTAATTAGTTATAGCTTATCCTATTTGAAGAAAATGGTGCCTCCCACGGAGATTTTCAAGACGGACTTTGAAGTCAAAGCTTCAAGATGAAGTCGGGCCATACTAGATCACAAATATCTTATGCATGTTTTAAGTTATTTATTGTTTTAAATATGTCTTAAAATGCATGAGATCAAAAGCTTGATTATGTTGCATGATTAAGGATTTTAGTTCACTTAAAATCTAACCAACATAGTAAGAGCCTTAAGTTCCAAACTTAAAAATTGAGTTAAAAGGTGCCATGCCAAAATATACACTTGCTTGGATATCCTTTACATCAATCTAGTAATAGTTTTCGCTCAGCGAGGTGTTACTTATTGGTCCTAAAGGGGCAAGGTACACAAATAATTGTGAGTACATGTTAGTTTTGGTGAAACTCAACGATATAAGTAAGGAGTCCTTTTATGTCGTGGCAAATTCGATAGGTTTACCTAATAAGTTCTTAGACGTACCTATCAACCAAGAATAGTTTCTAGACTATTAGCAAAAGGCTTTTGCTTACCTAAAATGTTTTACAATTGAGTCGACAAACTGTGCTTAATTCTTCAATGGTTTTAGGATCTTGGAATCATTTTATTCACACCTGCCGGAACAATAAAATCGAATAAAATGCTAATAACTTGTTTGAATTGCATGGTTGCTTTAATTTCAAGTTATTATTCATGATAAATGTTTAGACTTTGCATGCTTCAATGTATGTTTTAATTATTGTTTATAATTAAATATCTTGCACTGCAATAAATCCTTTTAGAAAGGTAACAGTAAATTTCCTCGATTGGTAGTGAATCCAAGAACGATTCATGGAAATGAGAGAAAGTGAGCAATTTAAAATGTACGTTTCTTTTAGCGACTTTTATGGTTGTTTTCGAAGATCAAAATCGAATGGCAAACCAATTGGTGCTTGTGAATTCAAAATACAATGTAGTTTTGAGATCATAAAGCATTGAGCTTAAACGCTCAGCTTTACCAATGGTTAACAACCTAACATCTTTGTCCATTTAATTCTCGAATGAGTCTAGTCCCTAGACATTCGAATAGATCGATACTTAGAGAACTTTAGAAGCTTCTGGTAAGATCATCTAGTTGAAACAGAATATTCAACATAAATTAAATGGTAAGAACCTTGTTGGAGTGACATTGGACATGTCTAACAAAGTATAAAAGTCAACACTAAAGAAATCAATTCTTAAGACTATAAGAAAGGGTACAAGAAATAGGAAAACAAAGGAACATATGAAAGGAATTTACGATTCCGTTTCTACCTATAAGTTTATGTTTAAAGAGAAGTGACCTAGCAATCAAACTTCCTTGGTATCATATACCGCTTGAGGTTCTTACTTCGGTAATAACTCAAATAATGGAAGCTAGGATACACTAATGACCTACAAGTGGGAAATGAAGCATGGCAATGCTACATTAGTTGTAGGGTCATCTAGTTTGTTTTAAGTCCTTTCAAAGGCTGGAACTTAATGGATATTTTGTTCCATAATCAGCATACCTAAATTTCTGCTTCAAACACAGAAAGACTCACATTCAGAAGAACAAAAACAATGCTTGTTTGTTTGTTTATTTGAATGAAATGGTCAATTACTGGTTGAGTCAATATGCTTGATTAAAACAAACAACTCTTTAAAGAACTTTACTAGGTTCAAATCAAACCCTTGATTTGAGTTCCATTAAATCTTTGGCATTGTTGCTTAGACCATATCAACAAGTTAACATTCATAAGCTCTATTTTGATGGACTTTTGAAAGTTGGTTGATTTCTAGATCAACTTAAGACAAGCTAGTCTTACTTGTTGAAAGTAACAAAGAATATGAACTATTGTTAGAACGCCTTGACGATAGAGTTCAAAGCTAAAGAAAGGTTTTATGACTTTATTATTTCACATGGATTTGAGTGAATATAGGTTTATTTACTCAAATGTGATATAAGTTGAATCTGTTTGGCTAGTTCAAAAATTCAGAAGTATAAAATCCACTTGGCAAGAAATCATAAAGATCTAGGCTAGATCATGTTGATGATTACTTGAGACCAAATATGATCATCAATGATTGTGTGTTCACAATCTAGGTCCATAAGATATGGCATATCTACGTTGGAATGATCGAAGTCAATTAGTACTTGATTCGATCAATGATGAATCATAAAGACTTTTCCTATAATTTCTAAAACAAAATGCTCAACTACCACCAAACTAAACCAAATTCGTCAAAGCTATTGAAAAGTAATTTCAGAATATCTTTTCATAATATATCTAAAGAGTTCCTAAACTCAGTGGGAACTTAGTGTTTGTTATTCAACAAACTAAGGCCCAAGCATAGATATATGTTTCATTGTGATTTATTCAAATGAGACACAAGGGTATTGTTTCTACCACGAATTTTTGAGAACATAATGTTTGTTTGCTCGAAATAATGTCCTTTTGGAGATTCGTTTCCAAAATGACAAGTGGGAGAAAATAGACCTCGAAAGTCTTCGAAACGAACAACAAACATAAACGAACATTCCGGAGGCTTTTTCGAAGTGCTTCAGAAAATCCGAACTTATTCTTTAAGGACTTTAGAAGTAGCTTTAAAGAATAGACATCTCTTAGAAGACTTTACAAGTGCTTCAAGGAAAACAGAATATTCAAAGGACTTTCAAGTGGCTATTTGATATTCTATTGTTTGATGTTCTATACCCTAGTAGGCATAGAGTTCAAGTCACTGGAACTATGAGATTCTTCTAGATAGTGAAGAAACATGGAGTTCAGGTCATTGAAGCTATGCGATTCTTCCATTAGATAGTGAAGAAACCTACAACTTGCAGTCAAACTATTATCATTAATGAGTTTGTGACTTGTAAGAAAGCTATGACGAAACCCAGATTCCCTAAAATGGTTAGAGGCCATATATAGACTCAAATGTTTTAAATGGTTAGAGGCCATAAAACATACTCAATGTTTTGATGACAAAATTGAAATTTTGTTGATTTGCAAGAATAGTTTCACACCTATTGGTTGCAAGTTTGTTTTAAGGATAAAAACCATCAAACATGAATTGTGTTCACACACAAAGCTAGATTAGTTGCTAAAAGTTACAAGCAAATTCACGATGTGGATTGTGTTGAAACCTCATGCAAAATCGTAATGCTTCAAGTCTATAATTCAAGCAATGATTGCATATTGGTAAATATGGCAATTGGATGACAAAAGTATTCCTCAATCAAATGTTGGAATAAACTATGTACATGGCATGTCATAGGATTTGTGGATCCAAATAAATGCTTGAAAAGAAAGCTAGCTTACGAAATCTAAGTACAGATTTAAGCAAGCAATTGGGAGTTGGAACTGTATTTTAGTGAAGCTAATAAGTATTTTAGTTTCATAAAATGTACATGATTCTTATAGATGTATAAGAAGTTTAGTGGGAGTACATAAAAACTTATTTGGTCCTATGTGTATCACACACATATCTCTCTATTGTGAAATAACATTCAAATGCTAATGACTTAGATTTGAAATTATTCATCAATGATGGACCATGGCGAAACTTAGTACATATTGGGTATTAAGATCTATTTACAAAGATCTTATAATATTGTTTTAGATTAAGTAATGGCATTTACTAAATCAAACACGAAAGTCTCCATTGGAGATATTCGACCCATGTGAATAAATCTAAGTAAAGAATGTTTGAACTATGTATAAGCATTTACTAAGTTAAACATCAAAGAGTCTAAATGAGATTCTTAACCTATATTATATGTCAAAGAATTTAGCTGGATTCAGTATCTACTAAAATTGAATGAGCTAAAGTTACATGAATAGAATTCAATTGGGAATTATTCTGCAAAAGAATTTATCATGTATGATATAATATGAGGATCGCCAAAAACGTATCGTATGACTTTAGGCATGACGAACATATACCAATCTCTATTGATCTAAGTGAAGATCACCTAGATTGAGATCAAGAATACTTATGGTACTTGAAAAGGTACATAGGAATAGTTCTTGATTCAAGGAAATAAAGATACGCTAAATATTGATGCTACACGCATAAACACTGGCAAAGGATCAAGCAAGACCCTTTGGAGTTAACCATTGATAAGGACGAGCTATAGAGCATCGTGTTTTGAAATGGCAACATGGATTGGAGACCATGAGTTGTTGCGTGGGAAATTAAAATATTAATTTCTATGTTCTAAGATATAGTTGGAAAGTCTTCCACATATCTATGAACTGCTTGGATAGGTAAATCCAAACAAAGCATCACTAGCAACCTATACAGTTGAAGTAAAAGTAATTATTGCCTAAGAAGCAATAAAACAGGGTTGTTTAAAGTTCTTCACTGAACTTGGGTAGATCACCTATCTGCTGGCTTGATGGTTCTTCATTGAAAAATGCGTGGAACCACTCTTGAAGCAAGAAAAACGTCTGCTAACTTAACGGTTCTTCATTGCAAAATGCGTAGAACCACTAATGTGGTAAGAAAGACTAGATCACATAATAAACAAAACTCGAAAAGATCTTATCATCATATCTCAAAGAACATTCGATGAAAAGGATGTTAAGATTGGCAAAGCATGATAACTAAACCTATGCAACAAGTGAGAAGCAACACTCACATTGTCGCACTGGAAATCAAGCATAGCTTTGAATTCCATGAATTGTTTTAGAAAATGGGTTTGAGGCCCATGGTTGTAAAACATTGGGGTTGAACATTTATCATATATGAAATGTATTTTCATATTCCATTTAATCTTGGTTTAGTATTAAATGATGAGTCCCTTCAAATTTGACGAAATATTCAAGATAGACTGTCAGGACCAGTCCTGTGACTAAGAAATGTCTATCAAGTGAACTTGAATGTCAAAAGTTGAAAATGGTCCCTAGTCGGAGTTTTCTATAAAATTGGACGCATAGAAAACGTTAGACGATTAGAATGCAAGATGACTAGTAGTTCTGTTTCTTGAACTATGTGGACATGGCAATGTCATAATCATTTGCATAGATACTTACTTTGGGAAGACTAGTATCGGACAAGACCTATGAAACTTTACTGTAAGAGATGAAAGTCTGTCATAAGTAAATTTCATTAAATTATTAGACACTAAATCCTCAATACCTGAGTGATTTGAGATTACTTGTTTGAGAACTGGTTGCTTTGACGTTGACCAACCGTCGCACCGTAAAAGGAGGCTATAAAGGCAACGCTCAGGTAATCACCTATCAAACGAAGTCTAATCTCAAGATCGCAAGATTGGGATTGTCCTCCCATAAATCGGGATGAGATGCTTAAAAGTTGTACAAGGCCACTCGGAGAGCTAGAAACTGTGAAATGCATGGCCGTGCTCGGATGAATCATAGGCTATGATTATCTGTTTATTTGATCAGTTGAACTCTGAAACCGAGGAACACCTCTGGACATAATAAGGATGACAACTCTTACCTTATGTTCAAGAGCAAGCATCGAGCAACAAAGGAATTAGGAAATGCACACTTGTCCCTAAGGACAAGTGGGAGACTGAAGGAAATAATGCCCTTGGTCCAAGTATGCATTCTATGTTAAGTCTAATAAATGCGGTTCAGTATTAATTAACAAGTTAATAATTCAGTGAGATCAAGTGAGCTGAATGCCTAGCTAGAGGCCGCTTCAGTTCAAGTGGAATTAATGATATTAATCCACAGCTTACTCTTGACTGAACCCGTAGGGTCACACAAATAGTACGTAAACGGATCAAGTATTTAATGGCATTAAATACTCCATCTATGAATATTCGGAACCGACGGATCTTGGTTTCAGTGGGAGCTAAGATCGTCACAGGCAAGAAATGAATACTCCGGAAACGATGATATTGCCGGAAACGGAAATATGGATCGTATCGGAAATATGAATATTATCCAAGTCGTAGATGTTGCCGGAAACGGAAACATGGTACGTATCGGAAAATATTATTGGAAATGGAAATATTACCAGAATCGGAAATATTGCCGGAAACGGAAATATTGTCAGAATCGGAAATATTACCGGAATCGGAAAATAATTCCGGAAACGGAAATATTAAATATTTGTTCGAAACGGAAATTAATTCCGGAATCGGAAATATTAAATATTGTTCGTATCGGAAATAGATTCCGGAAATGGAAATTTAATCGGAAGCGTATCGTACGAATTAGCATCGGACGAGGCCTGCCGGACGAAGGCCCAGCACGAAGCCGGGCCATCGCCCAGCAAGCACGCACGCCACAAGCCCAGCGCGCACCAAGGCCACGGATGCGTGGGCCGCGCTGCGTGGGCTGCTGCTCGCATGCGCATGGGCAGCCCTTGTGGCTGCCGTGTGTGTGTGAGTTTGTGCTCATGCGTGATTCCTAAATCTACAAGAGTCAATGTATGATTAAATTTCTATTCCTAATTGGATAAATTAATTAAATAGAATTCATGTAGGATTCTAATTTCAATTAATTCGTATCCTACTAGGATTACGATTCCTTTTCCATAACTCTATAAATAAAGGCCTAGGGGTCATTATTTATACAACAAGTTTCAAGTATTCAAAACTAAGATTTTTAAGCAGAAAAATCAGCCAATATTCTTGCCTACCTAACCGAAAATATTAGAACCTTAAGGGCGATTCTAGTTGGTCAATCTTAAGGCGGATCCGGACGTGCTGTGGACTATCTACGGAGGGACGACACTTGGAGTCCTAAAGACTTGTTCTTGTTCGGTTCGGGCGCAGCTAGGGAAGGCACGCAACAAAGAGTATGCATCTAAACTATGCTAAATGATTATGTGTAAATAATATGTTTCCTGGCTTTATGGTTTTTCCGCATGATTTATGAACTGTCATATGAATCATAACCTAACACGCTTCAGCCCAAACCGTTGCTGCCGTACTAATCAGTGAAAAAGACAAAGTCCAGCAGCCGATATACTTTGTCAGCCACATTTTGAATCCGGCAGAAGCAAGATACTCGCTGATAGAGAAAGTGGCCTATGCAGTCCTGATAGCCGCCAGAAAGCTCAGACCATATTTTGACGCACATACCATACAAATTCTGACGAACTTTCCACTAGAGAAGGCTTTGCAAAAAATGGATACAGCCGGCAGGCTGTTGCGATGGGCAATAGAGCTGTCGGAGTACGATCTTGAGTTTCACCCGCGCAATGCAATAAAAGCACAAGCTTTGGCTGACTTCATAGTTGAAGCATCCTATCAAGAAGAGGAAACCAAAGCAGAATCCTGGAAAGTATCAGTAGACGGTTCAGCCGCTCAGTCGGGAGCGGGAGCCGGCGTTGTCATGATCTCTCCGACAGGAGATAAGTTCGAATACGCAATCAGATTCACTTTCGCAGCTTCGAACAACGAAGCAGAATATGAAGCAGCCATTGCAGGGGTACAGCTATGCTTGTTGGCAGATGCCAAGAGGATAGTAATGACAACGGATTCTCAGTTGGTGGCAAATCAGTTTTCGGGAGAGTATGAAACAAAAGAGCCGTCAATGCGGCGGTATCAAGAAAAACTGAAGACGCTGACAGCGAAATTAGAAGCTTTTGACATCGAATTGGTCCCCAGAGCGTTGAACACTGCCGCAGACAGCCTAGCGAAACTGGCCAGTTCGAAAACAATCGAGCTCAGTCGATCAGTAATGATAGAAATCATGCACAGAAGGAGTACGGAGGAAAAAGGAAAGGAAATAATGGTCATCACGGCAAACAAAGAGTGGTACGATGATATCTGGGCGTACAAGACGACTGGAGTTCTCCCGGCCGATATCAGGGAGGCAAAGAAAATCAAAAAAGACATCTGCTGGTACGTCATATATCAGGGGCAAATCTATAAAAGAGCCTTCAGCCTCCCCCTGCTGCGGTGTTTGACGGCATACGAATCCGCAAGGTTAATCGAAGAAATGCATGAAGGAATATGCGGAAACCATGTAGGAGGAAAAACACTTGCTTTGATCTGCCAAAGACAAGGTTACTACTGGCCAACCATGCTGGAGGACGCACAGAGCTACGTCAAGAAATGCGAAAAATGCCAGCTATTTGCCCCAGTAATACGTATGCCAGCAAACGACTTGATGCCCATTTTGAATCCAATCCCATTCGCCCAGTGGGGAATGGATATCGTGGGACCCTTCACAACAGCCTCAGGAGGCAGGAAGTTCTTGATTGTTGCCGTCGATTACTTCACAAAATGGATTGAGGCCGAGCCGGTAGCAAAAATAACAGCCAACCAGGTACGGAAGTTCATCTGGAAAAACATCATAACAAGATTTGGAATACCGACAGCAATAGTATTCGACCACGGATGCCAGTTCGACTGCGAACCTATACGAGCATTCTTGGCAGACTACCGGATCAAATTCGCATATGCCTCAGTCTGCCACCCGCAGAGCAACGGGCAAGCCGAGGCCGCAAACAAACAAATACTCGTAGCCCTTAAGAAAAAGTTGGATGAGTTCAAGGGCAAGTGGGCAGACACAGTCCCAGAGGTTCTATGGGGTAACAGAACGACGGTTAAAGAAGCAACAGGAGAGAGTCCTTTCAAACTGTGTTTCGGATCAGAAGCAGTCATACCGGCTGAAGTAGCACTACCCACCTTTCGCATCCAGCATTATGAAGAACAGGGAAACGACAGCTTACTCAGACACCAGCTTGATTTCCTACCAGAGGTCAGACTGCAGGCGGAAATTAGGTCGGCCGCATACAAAAACAGAATGAGCAGGGCCTACAACAAGCGAGTAAAACATAGGAAGCTGGAGGTAGGCGACCTTGTACTCCGCCGGACGGCAGCAACCGGCAAAGCTCAAAAACAAGGAAAACTGACTGCAAATTGGGAAGGGCCCTACCAGATATGGGAAGAAGTGGTAGCTGGATCATACAGACTAATGGAGATGAATGGAACACCGCTGAAGAACTCATGGAACGCAGATACTTTAAGAAAATTCCATGTGTGAAGTTGTATGAAAACATGATGTAGTAGGGCCGACAGTGCCATATTTTGAAATCTAATATATGAGCCAGAACTATATTCCAGGTAAACTATACGGCATAAACAAAACGAAATAAAAGGTTGAGCACATTGGCTCAGTCAGCAATGTTGCAAGATACGACAAGGCGAAATAAAAGGTTGAGCACATTGGCTCAGTCAGCAATGTTGCAAGATACGACAAAACGAAATCAAAGGTTGAGCACATTGGCTTAGTCAGCAATGTTGCAAGATACGACAAAACGAAATCAAAGGTTGAGCACATTGGCTCAGTCAGCAATGTTGCAAGATACGACAAAGCGAAATAAAAGGTTGAGCACATTGGCTCAGTCAGCAATGTTGCAAGATACGACAAAACGAAATCAAAGGTTGAGCACATTGGCTCAGTCAGCAATGTTGCAAGATACGACAAAACGAAATAAAAGGTTGAGCACATTGGCTTAGTCAGCAATGTTGCAAGATACGACAAAACGAAATCAAAGGTTGAGCACATTGGCTCAGTCAGCAATGTTGCAAGATACGACAAAACGAAATCAAAGGTTGAGCACATTGGCTCAGTCAGCAATGTTGCAAGATACGACAAAACGAAATCAAAGGTTGAGCACATTGGCTCAGTCAGCAATGATGTAAGATACGGTAAAAATTAAAACCTAAGGGTGAGCACATTGGCTCAGTCAGCAACGAGGCAAAATACGACATAAGCATATGCAAGGGTTGAACACATTGGCCCAATCGACAAGAGGCAAGATGCAATATATAATAAAATCAAAGGCAAAACGACGCCATTACGTGACAAATTGAATAAAAACAAACGGATAATCCATCAAGTGCATCACATAGATTTTAAACAAATACAGGGACGACAGCCACCACCCAAAAATAACTAAATGCGGAGTGAGTAGCTGCTAAAAGGCACAAACATACGCCTCAGACGGCGCAGCCAAGACGACAATAACGTTCTTGAAACAGTTAACACACGGCAAAAGACAAAGTGCCACAAACAGCTAAAAGGTACCAAAAAAGGAAATTGTTTATAAGTTACATCCGCTAAATGATATTCAAAAGCTACCAACAGACATTAACAAGTATGAGGCCGGAAAAAACTGTTGGAAGAACCACAGGAGGAGCCTGGTGATGACTGCCAAGACCGTCAAGCTGAGTAGTCTGCATCACTCCAGTAAGCAGACTCGGGAATCTCCCTGTCAGGCAGAAGGCGAGGGTCATCATTTGACAGGCTAAATCGCATTCCTGTCAAAGATAAACCTAACGTTCACCAACTAAAAATATAGCAAGGGAAGCAAGGATCGTATCCACAGGGAAACAATGTTCTTTCTACTATTAATCGGCAATTCTAGACTATTGGGAAACAAGAATATAGGTTGATTTGTATAATGAAACTAGGTTGATAATAAAATAGGGAAAAATCAGATATTAAAAGGTCTAGGGCACAGGTTCACCGATGAACAACATTCCAGGATGACAACAATCGATAATAATCAATAAAACAGTTAATTAGACTAGCATGCTCTCTCGAATCGATACTAATCATAGACTTAGAATTAACGGGCTCTCGCTACGTATTAATCCCAATTCTACCTATTGAAACAAGCCTAAACATCAAATTGCATCTCCCGAATCTTAATTTGATATTGCGAAACTAATACAATCAAACCTGCGCAAATCTAATTGCAAAGTAGATAAGGGCAATCAATAGGAATTAACAGCTAAACCAACAATCAACAACAATTAATCATCCTTTCACATTCGTTCATGGATTCCCAAAACCCTAGAAAATCAACTACTCACACATATTAACAATAAGCAAAGCAATTGGCATGATTGAAAACATAATTAAAGCTTAAACAAAGAATTGAAATAAGGAATAATACCTAATTGAAGAACAATGGCAAATGAAAGCTTCGATTTTTCTTTGATTGAAAATAAACTAAGTGTTTAGAGCAAATTAGAGAGAGAAAATTAAACTTAGAAAAATAAACTAAGGGTTTTGTGCTGGAAAATAAGATGTCCCTCAAAAATAAAACAAGTTTGCTTATATAGTTTTGCCAAAATAAGGCCTAAAAACGGAATTAAAAAACGCGAAAAACTGCTGGAGGTTGGCGTCGCCCGATCGGGCGACGCTTCGCCCGATCGGGCGAATCACTCGATAGTCGGCCCGATCGGGCCAAAATCCGCCCGATCGGGCGGGTTGCGAAATCTCCAAAAAGCCTCCAGATTGACCGCCCGATCCGGATCGGGCGAGCTGCGCCCGATCGGGCGCGCGTTGATGAACTTGGCTTGCTTATACTTCCGCCCGATGGTTGCATTTCGCCCTCAGCTTCCAGGGCGATTTGCAATCTTCAATGTATCTCGCCCGTATCACCAAGTCTAACTCCCGGGGCTCAACCATAAGCATCTCAGGCTCCCGAAAGTCGACGATGGAGGTCCCGAACTTCTCGGACTCATATAGTGGCCTTGATCAACAATGAAACGGGTCTAAAACGACCAATTTCTCATAATCAAACCTGAAACTCAAGGCACACTCAATAACACACATTAGTACTAGAAACGGCTCCTAAGAGCACGTTTGATACATAAAAGTACTAAGGGACGGGGGTAAAAATTCTATATAAAACGCATATATCAAACTCCCCCAAGCTAGATCTTTGCTTGCCCCTAAGCAAAGAAATCATCGATGAATACATAAATCAACTTCACCCCAAACACATCTTAAAACAATGGATACGATTCAAGGCAAAATCCAACAAGCATGCATCAATGTCAACCAATCAAATCCATCCAACCGCTAATCCGCCTTAACAATCGTCACGCAAAGCGAACCAAAAATGCACATTGGAATTCAAGACTAGTGCTCACATACTCGTCACTCATTTATGTGGCGGATAAAAGATGTACCCGTTCGCTCTCCTCCCAACATATGAGTGAACAATGCCCTCCCAAACTCACAACACTCGTGTGTCTAGAAAAACATACACTCAACCTAATAGTCGACTCGAAATGTGTCATGTCATAACTTGCATTGATAAACAACTACTTTCACATTAATACAACTCTATGCACAAAGGTCGGAAGGTCTTTCAAGCTTGTAATGTTAGGCTTAGGTAAGGGTGCGGTAAATTTGGGAAAAATGTGAGCTTAAAGCCTTGGCTTTGGGGAGCATAAATCCTAGCAAAACCATGGTCAACCACAAATGATGACCACAACCACAACTTCCCACTCAACACATGATGAAACAACAAACAAACCACACTATATTTTCTTGCCTTTCTTTCACAATTAAAATCAATCACTCATAAGGATAAGAAATTACAATACTTGAGTGAAACAATGCTTTGAAATTTCTTGAGAATAACGATCTTTCCTTCTTATTTTTTTTTGGTTTTTTTGGTTTTTTTTTTTTTTTTTGTTTTTTTTTTTTTTTTTTTTTTTTGGAACCTTCACATGATTTTTTTTTTCTTTTATTCCCCTCATCTCATTCATTTTTTTCAACAACCATCATGATAAGAAGAATTTCCCTTTTCAATACTCGATATGCTCAAAATGTACCACACTGCAACTCCCTCACCTCACTACTATTAGCTCCCCCAAGCTAGGCTTGGGACTAGTAACCAATGGGGAATTTACGGGCTTGTAATGTGGTTAGTCACCGAATAAATGGCACAGGCACAACATGGGTAGAAAAAGAGGGAACAAACGTATCTAATTTCATCTGAAGGCTACCTAAATAGGAAAATGCCTTCGTCCTCCACAACGTGCATGTATATGAGTCATAAAACATTACTAATAGTTGCAAACCAATACTCAAAATCAATGGCACACCAGGAAGCTATCACACATCCTAACCAAGTCAACTAGTCAAGCACCAAGTCCACAAGTAGTTGGTCAGAGTTGACTCATGTCAAGGCATCAAAGTAATTGGATCTCAAATCATGGTTAACAAATCAACAATGCTCGTCATCAAAAACCAAGAATCAAAACAGTTTACAATCAAGGGGCACAGGGAAGCATGGTTTTGTATTCATCGGAACGTATTTTTGTATATATTTTTTTTTTTTTTTTTTTTTTTTTTTGTCAAAGCAATAAACTAATCTAGAATGCATTAAACACACCAAAATAAACACACCAAAATAAAGAAATGCAATACTAAAAGAAAGACATACCTACAATGTACAAGTAGTGTGAAACCCCCCCCAAACCAAATCAGACAATGTCCTCATTGGCTCAAGGGTATCGAACCTCATCATCAACATCATCTCGGCATCACTGATGGCCTTGGCCATCATTACCAGCATCATCACCATCATCTCGGCCAGCATGCCCACTAGGACCCGCTCCCCACCCTCCGTACTGGGTGGGTGTGAAGGTGCCCATAGAACCCGGAGCTCCATATCCCTCCGCGGGATAGGTAAACCAGGTAGGGTGCTCGTAATCTGGGGCAATATAGCCCTGCCTGGCATACTGATCATAAAATGGGAACATGGTCCTCTGGTGATCAGCTGCGAACTCCCGGAACCCGAGCTCAAGTCTGCTCAACCTCTCATCAATGGACCCCTGATCCTCATGAACTACCGGGCCACTTTGGGGCCTCCCCGTGTCTCGACGCCCCCTCCTGAAGTAGGTGCGAGGCTCTGGCTGGTACTGATGGGGCTCTGGCTGAGGGTCAGGCTGGGGCTGGGGGTCAGGCTGAGGCTCTCGCTCAAATCCAACAAATATATAATGAGCCTGACCGGGTCTGAAATTGGTGCAGCCCTGAGGGTCAGGCAAGGTGAAAAGCCTGTTTCCCTCGAACATCCAGTACATGGCTCCCGGCCTAAATAACCCATGCTCCCCCTGCAGCCTACGGAGTCCAGCAAAATAAGCCAAATCAAGCAAGTTGCTACCCAGAACTGGAATCTGGTTAGCCTCAGTAAAATTGGCCGTGGCCATGGCTATGTGGGTGATCAACCCACCAATGGTAATCTTGGTAGTATGTGTGGAGGTGGCTATGGAGTAAAATTGAGAGGCCATGTGATGGGCAAGGTTCATTTTGTAGCTCTCCTCTCCTTCGGAAACGTAGCCACCTAGGATTTCTAGCTCCGTACTTCTAATGTTCTGGGTCTCATCCCTACCAAAGATAGTAAATCCTAGGAACCTGTAAAAGACAATGGGTACCGGGTGTTGTATCTTGGAAGCATGCAAATGTTGCATACTCCCGGGATTATCATTGCCCGTAAGCTTTCCCCACATGGTGCAGTTATTGTGAGTCTCCTTGGGTTTCCTACTATATGTGGTAGACAATCCAAAAATTCTACCAAAATCAGATAAGCTCATGGTGTAGGTCCGGTTCATCACACGAAATTGAACCGATGACACGGTTCTATAACCATCCCTACGAACATTAAAACTACTCAAGAATTCTAGAGTCAACCGCCTAAATGTGAGACGGAGCATACCATACATGCTACTCATACCAACACCAACAAAAACACGTTTTACATCACGCTCAATTCCCATATCATGCAATGATCTTTGACATATAAAGCGAGTAGGGATTACCTCCCTCAATTTGAGGTGCATGAATCGTGCTCGTTGCTCCTCCGTAATAAAGATGACATCCGGAAAATCCGTGTCGG
Source organism: Spinacia oleracea (assembly GCF_020520425.1). Lineage (NCBI taxonomy): Eukaryota > Viridiplantae > Streptophyta > Magnoliopsida > Caryophyllales > Amaranthaceae > Spinacia > Spinacia oleracea. The sequence goes on from NC_079492.1 coordinate 129,557,649, forward strand.
GCTCGAATTGCGGTGGTGGAGGTGGTGGTGTCGGTTCCCGAGCTCGGCTTGTGGAAGCCTCATGTTGATTTCTTGGTACCCTCGTGCATTTTCTTTGTGGTCTATTTGCCATTGATGAAAAATCTGAATTTGTGAGTTTTTTTTTTTTTTTTTGAGCTTTTTGGGTGAATTTGGGGATTTCGTGGGGATGAGAGAAAACTTAAATCGGTTAGGTGTAGGTTGTAGAGGATGATGAGAGGATGATTTTGATGAAAGAATTGTTGAATTTGGTGGAGATTTGAGGGAGATATGGTGGTTTGAAGTTTTTGGAAGTTGGGGTTTAATGGAGGAGTGAGAGAAAGTTAGGTTGAAGATGAAGAGGAAGTGAAGAAAGATTGGGGAAAACGTGAGTTTATCGCTGAAATCGCGTCTCGCCCGATCGGGCGACTTTCCGCCCGATCGGGCGGGATGCGATCCTTTTCTTTCATGCGCGCGCGCCCGATCGGGCGCACCTCGCCCGATACGAATCGGGCGATTTGCGAAAGCTTATTTTCTTGACTTTTCCCTGCCCAGAATCATCCTTGACTTTTCCTCGAAAATTTCATCAACCGCCCGATCGGGCAAAATAATTTCGCCCGATCGGGCCTTCCACTCGTCTTTTGCGCTCGATCGGGCAAACAAACGCCCGACTCGGGCGTTCCACTCGCCAAAGCGCCCGATCGGGCAAAATTATTTCGCCCGATCGGGCATTCCACTCGCTGGATCGCCCGATCGGGCATGCTGCGCCCGATCGGGCGAAAATAAACTGCAAGAAACTCATCCGTGCGCGCCCGATCGGGCGCACCTCGCCCGATACGGATCGGGCGATTTGCAGCGTGCTTGGCCTTGTGCGTAATTTCACTTTCTCGAACTTGGAGCTTTAGGCCTGCACATTTTTAAACACCCAAACAGCGTAATGCCCTCTTCTCGCCTCACTAACACCAAAAAAAAACAATACTTAAACACACTTAGGTATGGAAATACTAACTAAACTCACAAAAATAGAATGGAAAATGACAAAAATCAAACTTATACTACTTAAAGCGATAAAATACGGGTTGCCTCCCGCAAAGCGCTGGTTTATTTCTAGGTCCCGCTCGACCTTGTTACCTTGAATATGCAGCTTATGAGGCGGAGGGATGGAGGTGATGGACCTCAACCACTCCTACAGTAGCCCCATCATGGTACAACTTCAGACGTTGCCCGTTGACCTTGAATCGTTCACCATTCCCATTCTCTACTTCAACAGACCCAAACTTGCTTACCATAATCACAGTGAACGGCCCAGACCACCTAGATTTAAGTTTTCCAGGAAATAACTTAAGCCTAGAGTTAAAAAGTAGAACCTTGTCGCCCACCGCGAACTCTCTATGCAAAATGTGATTGTCGTGCCACTTCTTGGTCTTTTCCTTGTAAATCCGGGCACTATCATAGGCTTGTAGTCGGAATTCATCGAGCTCACATAATTGAAGTAACCGCTTCTCACCGGCTAGCTTTGCATCCATGTTGAGCTGTTTGATTGCCCAATAAGCCTTGTACTCCATTTCTACTGGTAGGTGACACGCCTTGCCATACACCAACCGATACGGGGAGGTACCAATAGGTGTCTTAAAGGCGGTTCTGTATGCCCATAGAGTATCATCTAGCTTATCGCTCCAATCCTTCCTAGACTTTGCCACCACTTTCTCAAGGATAGATTTGATCTCTCGGTTGGAGACCTCAACTTGACCACTCGTCTGAGGGTGGTAGGCTAGTCCAGTGCGGTGATAAACTCCATACTTGCGCAGGAGCGCATCCAGATGCTTCTCATGGAAGTGTGACCCTCCATCACTGATCAAAGCGCGCGGAACCCCAAATCTAGGAAAAATGATCTTCTTGAACAGGGAGATGACTGTCTTAGCATCGTTAGTAGGTGAGGCAACGGCTTCCACCCACTTTGACACATAATCTACAGCAACAAGGATATACAAGTTACCCTTGGACGATGGGAATGGTCCCATATAATCGATTCCCCACACATCGAAAATCTCAACCTCAAGGATCCCGTTCTGTGGCATCTCATACCTCCTCGAAATAGTGCCGGCCCTCTGGCACGCATCACAAGCCATAATAAAAGCCTGTGCATCTTTGAACATAGTAGGCCAGTAAAAACCACATTGCGACAGCTTAGCGTTTGTTTTCGACGGTCCATGGTGGCCACCATAAGGTGAAGAATGACACCTACTGATAACACCTTGAACTTCCCATTCTGGAATACAACGCTTGTATAACCCTTCAGCAGTCTCACGAAACAAGTAAGGATCGTCCCAAAAGTAGAACCGGACATCATGTAGGAATTTCTTCTTCTGTTGATATGAAAGATCGGCCGGAAGAATTCTACCTACAATGTAGTTAGCAAAATCTGCGAACCATGGTGACTGACTGGCAAGTGCAAGTAAATGATCATCCGGAAATGAATCATCAATCGGTGTAGATCCCTTACCATCGTCATACCTCAATCTAGACAAGTGATCTGCAACCACATTCTCAGCCCCTTTCTTGTCGCGGATCTCTAGATCGAACTCCTATAGCAGTAGTATCCATCGAATAAGCCTTGGCTTGGCTTCCTTCTTAGAGAGCAGATACTTAAGGGCCGCATGGTCAGTATAGACTATCACCTTGGATCCAATCAGATAGGTGCGGAATTTATCCAAGGCATAGACTATAGCTAGAAGCTCCTTCTCAGTAGTTGCATAATTAACTTGAGCGTCATCCAAGGTCTTACTTGCATAATAGATGGCATGTAAAACCTTCTCCTTTCTCTGACCCAGCACTGCCCCAACTGCATAATCACTTGCATCACACATTATCTCAAACGGAATATCCCATTCGGGAGAACGGATGATGGGAGCCGAAATCAGTGCCTGTTTAATCCTGTCAAAGGCTTCAAGACAAGCATCAGTAAACACAAACGGGGCATCCTTGAGAAGGAGCTGGGTAAGTGGTTTAACAATTTTAGAGAAATCCTTGATAAAGCGGCGATAAAACCCCGCATGACCAAGAAAACTTCTAACACCCTTCACATTAACTGGAGGGGGTAATTGTTCAATCACTTGGACCTTAGCTCGATCCACCTGAATGCCCTTATCAGATATCAAATGTCCCAAAACCACCCCTTCAGTAACCATGAAATGACACTTTTCCCAGTTCAAGACTAAATTGCACTCTTCACATCTTTTCAAAACTTTAGTCAGATTTAGCAAGCAAGAATCAAAAGAAGTACCGTAGACGCTAAAATCATCCATAAACACTTCCATGATAGACTCAATAAAATCAGAAAAAATACTCATCATGCAACGTTGGAAAGTAGCAGGCGCATTACACAGACCAAAAGGCATCCTACGATATGCAAAGGTACCATAGGGGCAGGTGAAGGTGGTCTTTTCCTGGTCGTCTGGATGTATGGGAATTTGAAAGAAACCAGAATAACCATCCAGATAACAGAAAAACTTGTGACAGGCTAGCCTTTCTAACATTTGATCAATGAAGGGAAGGGGAAAATGGTCCTTTTTAGTAGCAACATTAAGACGCCTATAATCAATGCACATGCGCCAACCTGTGACTACCCTAGTTGGTATCAACTCATTTTTTTCATTTCTCACCACAGTTGTCCCCCCTTTCTTAGGCACTACCTGAACGGGACTCACCCACTTAGAATCAGACACAGCATACACTATACCCGCATCAAGCAATTTCATAACTTCAGCTTTTACAACATCTTGCATGACAGGGTTCAAACGACGCTGGGGTTGAATGCATGGTTTATGATCTTCATCTAGATGTATCCTATGCATACAAAAGTCAGGGCTAATACCCTTTAAATCATCAATACTGTACCCAATGGCCTTTTTGTGCCTTTTCAACACAATAAGAAGTTGGGATAACTGGCCTGCATCAAGTGCAGTACTGACGATCACAGGGCAAAGTTGTTCATTATCTAAAAACGCATACTTAAGGTTAGCAGGAAGAGGTTTAAGTTCGGGTTTCTTTACCTCTTTAACAGAACAAACCGGCCGAACTAACCTCTTCAATTTGATGCCCTCCGGCTCAGATTCTCCACCATTAAGAGCCAACTCCAGAGCATCCACATCAGCACTCCAAGAACTGCTATCACCTGCAGAAGACTCACAACAAAGCACTGCCTCCAAAGGGTCTCTTTCGAGAACTTGGGAGACGTTATCACGAGTAATAAAATCGACTACATCTATGCGATAGCATTGTTCCTCCTCTAGCATGGGACTTTTTAAGGCACTATTCAGATTAAAAGTCACCTTATCATCCCCAACAGACAATGTCAATTTCCCACTTTTAACATCAATTACCGCCCCCGCCGTATGAAGGAAGGGTCTACCTAAGATTATGGGAATTTGAGAATCCTCCTGCATGTCTAATACTACAAAGTCCACAGGTATATAGAATTTACCTACTCTAACAGGGACGTCCTCTAAAACACCTAAGGGGTATTTGACAGAACGGTCGGCCATTTGTAGAGTGATATTGGTAACCTTAAGCTCACCCATATTCAGTTTAGTACAGACAGACAAAGGCATGACAGACACACTAGCACCTAGATCACATAAAGCTTTATCAATAAATACGGTGCCAATGTTACATGGGATGGAAAAACTCCCGGGGTCCTTAAGTTTAGGTGGAGACTTGTTTTGCAAATAAGCACTACATTCCTCAGTGAAAGCTACAGTCTCTACCTCACAAAAGGCACGTTTTCTGGTCAAAATATCCTTCATGAATTTAGCATAAGCAGGAACTTGTAAAATTAACTCAGTAAAAGGAACCGTTACCTGCAAATTTTTGACCACTTCCAAGAATCTGCCAAACTGCTTGTCTAGCTTATTCTTGAGTTGTCGGTTTGGGAAGGGGAGTGCAATAGGTGGTACTTGTATATCCGCTCCCTTCTTAACCGCAGTTGTAGCCTCATTTTCATTGACTATCTTTTCAGCTGGTTCCTTTTCACCCATAACTATCTTCGGGATTTCCTCACTGACCAGATCACTAGCAGACACCCCGGAATCAACCTCAACCGGCATAGAAGGACCATCATAATCCCTACCACTCCTCAATGTAATTGCATTAGCAGACTCCCTATTTTCGGGCTGTGAAGGAAGTTGGCCTGGTGGCCTCCCTGCAATAGTAGTAGCCATCTGTGCCAGCTGTGTATCAATGATCTTGTTATGAGCAGTAAGAGCATCGATTTTTGCATCCTTTTCACTTAGAGATTTTTGCATTTGTAGCATCATGTTTCTCATCTCTACTAGCATAGGGTCAGGCTGTGTGGCTTGAGGTTGTGGTTGTGGGGGTGATGTGTGTTGTCTAGAGAACCCAGGTGGCCCACTAGACTGTTGGTTGTAGTTGTTTCGGGGTTGGTAAGATTGTTGGTGTGGGGGTTGATATGGTTGTGGTGGTGGATGTTGAACTTGGTGAGGGTTTTGGATGTTGTTGCTCCTGTAGGAAAGCAGAGGGTTATTTTTGTAGCCCTCATTGTAAGAGTTGGAGAATGGGTTGTTTTGTTTGTAGGATTGAAAAGCATTACATTGTTCAATAGAGCTTCTACATTCCTGTGCATAATGACCAGACATTCCACAACTTTCACAAATAGTAGTAGGTTGGGCACTCATAGCAGCTACACTAACAGGTTGGGCAGATTGAGCATTGGCCGCTTGCATATTATCGAATTTATAATGTAAAGCAGTCAATTGGGCAGTTAATTGTTCAATAGAATTTAAATCATGCTTACCACCCCTCTTAGATAGACCTCTAGGATTTCCATACTGGGCATTGTGAATGGCTATCTCCTCAATCACCTCCATAGCTCTAGGCACCTCAAGTTGCATGAACCTCCCACTGGCAGCTGAATCCAACAAACATCTAGACTCATTGCCCAGACCATTATAAAACTGCTGAATCAAGAACCAATCTTCCAAACCATGGTGCGGGCATTCTCTTTGCAAATCCTTGAATCTCTCCCAAACCTCGAACAAACTCTCATCCGCTTGTTGTGAGATACCTAATATCTGTCCCCTCAGACGAGCCGTTTTCTCGGGTGGAAAATATTTAACATAAAAAGCAAGAGCCAAGGATTCCCAATTATTGATTTTCAAAGCCGCCCGATTCAACCCATTAATCCACAGTTTAGCTTTCCCACTCAAAGAGAACGGGAAAAGTATCTCCATAGTCTGCTCCGGAGTCAATCCCTTTTGCTTGATGGTGGAGCAATATTGGATAAAGGACTGAATGTGAAGATTCGGATCTTCACCTGGTTCCCCACCGTACTGGCGTCTCTCGATCATGTTAATCAATGCGGGCTCAATCTTGAAGGTCTCAGCTGCAATAGAAGGCATGATCGCCTTTGGTAGTACGGACAGACTTGGCTTAGAATAGTCCGTAAGCCTTGGGGTAGGTGGCGGTATCAGATTTTCGTCACCCATCTCTATCTCTGAAACTGAATCTGTATCTGAAGGAAAAAGATCGCCAATATTATGATCAGAATCAGAGTAATTCCCACACTGTGCAATGAAAGTTCTTCGTCTACGAAAGGTTCTTTCGGGCTCAGGATCGAATGGAGTCAGATTACTAGTACCTACGGTCCTGGGCATAGACAAAGACTACAAAACAATGTGAGATCCGGTCTCAAGGAACGTGAGTTCCTTGAGTAGTAACAAACAATAATCTAGGATAATCAATCAACAACAGAAAATAAAACCGTTTCCCCGGCAACGGCGCCAAAATTTGACAGGCTAAATCGCATTCCTGTCAAAGATAAACCTAACGTTCACCAACTAAAAATATAGCAAGGGAAGCAAGGATTGTATCCACAGGGAAACAATGTTCTTTCTACTATTAATCGGCAATTCTAGACTATTGGGAAACAAGAATATAGGTTGATTTGTATAATGAAACTAGGTTGATAATAAAATAGGGAAAAATCAGATATTAAAAGGTCTAGGGCACAGGTTCACCGATGAACAACATTCCAGGATGACAACAATCGATAATAATCAATAAAACAGTTAATTAGACTAGCATGCTCTCTCGAATCGATACTAATCATAGACTTAGAATTAACGGGCTCTCGCTACGTATTAATCCCAATTCTACCTATTGAAACAAGCCTAAACATCAAATTGCATCTCCCGAATCTTAATTTGATATTGCGAAACTAATACAATCAAACCTGCGCAAATCTAATTGCAAAGTAGATAAGGGCAATCAATAGGAATTAACAGCTAAACCAACAATCAACAACAATTAATCATCCTTTCACATTCGTTCATGGATTCCCAAAACCCTAGAAAATCAACTACTCACACATATTAACAATAAGCAAAGCAATTGGCATGATTGAAAACATAATTAAAGCTTAAACAAAGAATTGAAATAAGGAATAATACCTAATTGAAGAACAATGGCAAATGAAAGCTTCGATTTTTCTTTGATTGAAAATAAACTAAGTGTTTAGAGCAAATTAGAGAGAGAAAATTAAACTTAGAAAAATAAACTAAGGGTTTTGTGCTGGAAAATAAGATGTCCCTCAAAAATAAAACAAGTTTGCTTATATAGTTTTGCCAAAATAAGGCCTAAAAACGGAATTAAAAAACGCGAAAAACTGCTGGAGGTTGGCGTCGCCCGATCGGGCGACGCTTCGCCCGATCGGGCGAATCACTCGATAGTCGGCCCGATCGGGCCAAAATCCGCCCGATCGGGCGGGTTGCGAAATCTCCAAAAAGCCTCCAGATTGACCGCCCGATCCGGATCGGGCGAGCTGCGCCCGATCGGGCGCGTGTTGATGAACTTGGCTTGCTTATACTTCCGCCCGATGGTTGCATTTCGCCCTCAGCTTCCAGGGCGATTTGCAATCTTCAATGTATCTCGCCCGTATCACCAAGTCTAACTCCCGGGGCTCAACCATAAGCATCTCAGGCTCCCGAAAGTCGACGATGGAGGTCCCGAACTTCTCGGACTCATATAGTGGCCTTGATCAACAATGAAACGGGTCTAAAACGACCAATTTCTCATAATCAAACCTGAAACTCAAGGCACACTCAATAACACACATTAGTACTAGAAACGGCTCCTAAGAGCACGTTTGATACATAAAAGTACTAAGGGACGGGGGTAAAAATTCTATATAAAACGCATATATCAGCATTCTGAATGACGATGTCTGGGAAGGTCTGGGTCTCCATGCCAGTCGGATCAATATGGCCACCCTCTTCATAGGATCCCTCCACCTTACCCCAGGCATCCTCAGTCAGCGTCAAGGCTTTGACGGCACAACGATGAGCTGCAGTCCACCCACCATTGTAGCGCCCCTTCATCTCCTCGCAGTAGAAGTCAGACTTCATAAATTTCTGCACAGCCTTCAGCGCCACAGCCTTGCGATCATCCTTAGCAGCTTTCTCAGCATCTTGGGCCGCCTGCAGCGCCGCATCCAGCTTGATCTGCAGCTCAGCCGTCTTCTGCTCTTCGGCCGTCAACTTGGCTGGAAGAAGCTCTAGTTCAGCCTTCCTATTGCCTGCGGCAATAACATCCAGCTCAAGTCTCGCAATCTCCTTCCGGCAGTCACCTTCAGTCCTGACCGATTCAGCAAGGTCCGTCTGAAGCTTCTCTTTCTCAGCTTGCGATCGTTTTAAACGACGCTGATAGCTCCGATAGCACTCCACAAGCTCGGTAGCAGATTGCGTCACCTAAGGAAAGTAAAATCGCTCAGAGCCGAAAATAAAAGCAAGTATAAAAAAACAAGCAAGTCAAAGAGGGAAGTAAAATACCGAGTACAGGTCATGCATCAACTGTGCAGCCGGCGTCTCAATCTCCTGGGGCATACCGTCGGCGGGTGTAACAACTTGGCGCAGAGACCGGTAGCCCAGTGTACCTCCGTCTTTAGGACGGTCGAAAAGGATAGACTCACCCCTCAGAACATCATTCTGCGGCTGCCAGTGCTCTTCAGCATGACCGGGAGCAGCGGCTAGACCGGCAAGAATATCCGGAGATAGCACAACAGTTTTGTCCTCGATGAACCCCCCAGAACGAACTATAACCCCATACTTAGAGGCCGAGCTGGCAGACCGGTTCATGGAAGGGCTATGCCTCGACACAGGCACAGGATGGATCGGATCGCTAATCAAATCGCTCAACACCTGCTTCCGGTTCAATTTGGACAAAAGGTCAGCATCCAAAATCTCAACCGACTGAGCAGGCTGTTCAGCAATCTTCTTTCCAGTGCCAGATGTCTGCAAGGGCTTGTCGACGCTGGCGTAGACGTCTTTCACTTTCTCCTGCGCTGTCTTCGCAGCGTCATTTTTCGACCGTTTGGGAGAACTGGCCTTCGCCTGGCTGGAAGACCTCTTCCGAGTAGCATGTCCCCCCAGACCGGTAGGAAGAGAAGCAAACCTGCCAGTAGTCATTTCGTCTTGGGCTGAGGATGTAGCCTGGTCAGCTGCCGGAACCTTTGTTCGAACAACGCGAGGAACAACACCTCGGTCCACAACGGCAGAAGGAGTCACAAAGCTGGCTGACCGACCACGACAAGCTTTCGCGCAGAAAGTAGAAACAGTGTAATATTTCTCAACAGGACCCGCCGGACACTGTTCAGCAACCCTCCAATTCTTGTCAAGGCCGAGTGAAGCCTTGTTTAAAAGATGGTGCCCTAAGAAAAATAATATAAATAAGTAAATAAATGAACGAGGAAGTCAGAATTTTTTTTTTAACAAACGCAACACGACACAACAGAGATCCAAGAAATATAAACAAATACAGCAGATAACGAGTGCAGGCAAACAACTGCATTTACCAAGGGGATGTGTAGGTGCAAGGCCGACTGCGCCCAAAGCGGCAGGACTAAGAATATAACCGGCAGGAGGAAGCCAAAAAGCCGGCAAGGTTTTAGGCTTAGACAGCCCAACGTCAACATAGTCAACCAGCAGCCTGTCGTACGCACGTTGCTCTCGGGGCCCAAGGTCGGCTTGGTCAAATTGTTCCATCCTAGGTTTAGGCTGGTAGAATGTACGCCGAAGGGGGTAATCTTCGGGAACAGCCATGAAATAGAAGTGGTCCTTCCAGTCCTTGCAGCTGGAGAGCCGGGGGCTCACAGTCTGACGCTGACTCTTGGTAAAGATCGTCCACCAGCCGGTATCTTTCCCATCACGCTTCAGCCAGTGCAGTTTTTTGAAAAGGTTGAGGGTCAAGGGCCACTGTTTGAATGAAAATAACCAAGTGTACGCAACCAGATTGCGAATAACTATGGGCGATAATTGAACGAGGCCGACATTCCAGGCCCGCAGAACCTTCTCAATGAACGGGTGCAAGGGAAAGCGCAACCCATAGTCGAACATCTTCGTGTATACAACAACATGACCTACGGGACAGTCGGCCACCGTTTGCTCTTCTTTCGGCACAGTCAACTTGTAGCCCTCAGGTAAACCCAAAAAGCGACCACCAACCTCAGAATGCCGGTTGGCAACGGCCTCTTTTACAAAGTCACTATCTATCTCAGTGGTGAGGGCAGCAGAATCATTAGGGGGAGGGGCCGGAACCAAGAACGCGGCAGCCTCACCTTCGAAATTCACATCGGCGTCCAAGGCCTCTTCTTCAAACACTTGCTGCAAAATCGCAGCATCCTCCTCATCTTCATCAGAGTCGGCAATGGGCGGCGCCTTTAGCCCGGGAGACCCAGACTCAGAAGACTCCAGTATGGAGTCGCCAGGGGTGGAAGGCACATCACCACTAACGGCGGCATCAACCTCACCCGCATCATGGACGGCAGGATCCTTCCCGGCCCGTCGATTACTTGTAGACGGCTCGGCGTCTGACGACATGACCCTAGAAACATATATATTGCCGATGTTAGTACCGTACTCCCCAAGACCAGAGCCGCCAGGCTGAGTAAATTCCCGATAATCCCGCAAATGGTACCTAACCGAAATCGGATCTACGTCTAATATCGGCTCCCCAGCCGGCACGTTATGCTCATTCGGCCTAAGCTCTCTCTCCATTCGTGCCCGCAGGCCATGTAGCTGTTGTGAGCGAGTAAACTGAGCCGCAGTCATGGGTATAAAAGGGCCGGTAACAGGATTCCCACCCATAAACTCCGCAAAAGGAGGTGGCGTGTTCGATTTTACCCCCCACCCAGCATTCTTAGCATTACTAGCGGCCGTATTCCCGTCCATATTTAGTTCTATACCAGAACCGCTACTTGTGTCTGACAGATCTATCACGTTACTAACCCCAACCCTACCAGTCATGTTTTGGCTACCCCCACTCAAAACGCATGCAAGCAAAGAACATAAACACCCGACAAAAAGAGAAAGTAAGACCAGAAACCGTACCTAATTCTGGAAATTCACTCTCAAACAGCTGCAAAGTCCCTCAAACAACCCAACTGAAAGAGCAACACGAGAAAATCAGACAGCCAAACCTTAACAAAACAGCAGACAACCTAAAAAAAAAACCAGACTAAGTTCAAAACTTACCAAGAGAGACAACCAAACCCCAACGGAAAAGTACGGCAGGAAGAAACGGACAAAAATTAAGAGGAAAAACAAGAGAGAGAAAGAGAGCAAATTGGCAAAGGAAAATAAGAAAGAGCGGAAATGAAGAAAAAAAAAGAAGAAACGGTTATTTAAAAGAACGAAAGGAAGTTGAAACGACAAGAAGCAGATCTGGGCGGTTGAAAATATCACAACTCCCCACACTTGCCGGATGACCGACACGTGTCCACAACACTTTTCAAAATCTCCCGCCACGCGCATAAAGAAAAATGAACCGTCACCACGTGTCAGTCAAGGGGGCTAGTCAGCCTAAAAAGTCAAGGGGGCTAGTCAGCCTAATAAAGTCAAGGGGGCTAGTCAGCCTAAAAAGTCAAGGGGGCTAGTCAGCCTAAAAAGTCAAGGGGGCTAGTCAGCCTAATAAAGTCAAGGGGGCTAGTCAGCCTAATAAAGTCAAGGGGGCTAGTCAGCCTAGAAACTCAAGGGGACTAGTCATTCAAAGAAATCAAGGATAACAGTCAGCCAAGAGAATCAAACACAAACATGGGCAGCCGGCATACAAAAAACCTTCCACTTAAAGCAATCAATCCTTGTCCTAATGGGGGCTAGTCGTGACATCAGAACAAGTATTGAGCTAAAAACCGCACTGTAAAACAACCATCTACAGAACAATCACACCCGTGGGGTGTTGATCGTCCCCGAGGGGGCTAGTTGTATAGGGGGCTTACCCCAGCTTTCGCTTTTTTCTTTTTATCAGAGCAACTACAGACCGTAAAAACCAGCTGTAGTCACTCTGAGGGGGCTAGTTGTACGGGTAGCCCTACCGGTATGCCGGTAGGACAACCCATAACAGCTGTAACATAGACATATACTCACAAGAAGCACCAAAGGTACAGTCGGCATCCAGGGTTTACAAACCCAGTCGGCAGTTCTCTGACATCATCTGCCTATCAGAGCCGAAAGGGAGGATCCGGAACCAACGGGTAATAACCCGGGTCCTCCGTACAAATAACCCGTCTATATATACGGACCCCCATCAATGCCAAAGGTACGCAATTCGAATCCAATCATTCTTATGAGCATTTATTACAGAGCTATCAGCATAATCTGACTTAAGCATCGGAGGGGTAATTCTCGGATCACCCCCGAGGCTAGTTAACGGCTTCACTGTGCAGGATCCAGTCAGCAGCCTCAGTCGGGAGTCAGTCATCCTTTTCCTGTTCCGAATCCGCAGCCGGAACACCTTACTCTCCCCCAACCCCACTTCTTAACCCACCTCCCACTAACTACATTAAAATAATACCCCACTATCAACTACTACATATTAAATTAAATAAGTCAATTCAAGTTCCTTAAACTATGTGCCGGTCAAACGGGTCGAGTATTCCGGGACGGAGGGAGTAATCTTTAGTACTACATTCAATCAAAGTCCTGAAATCAAGAATAAAATCGTAATTTGCACTTCCACAGATGAAGGCATGAACAACTAAAACATATTGCAAGTGCTAAAAGCAGAGCTGAATACGCCCTATAAACTCAGTACCATAGGCATATGCATAAGAACACATCATTCTTCCAAGTAAACAACGAAAGTGACAACACCCTAGCTTCAATAATTTAGTTTAGCTAATTCCCTAAGAATTTCAATAATTTGCAGATGAATTTGGGTTTTGATTCAAATTTTGCGAAAATACTGAACAACGAATTCTCGAAACCCTAACTTCAAACATTGAAATCGTACTTGAACAAATTTCGAACCCTAAGTTTAGGAATCAAAATAACGAAAACTAACAGAAAATTGAAAGATTGAATACGTACCTGGCGAATTGAAAGAGAGAAAATCGCAAGAAGAAGAAGAAGAAAAAATTGTAGGAACAACGAAACTTGAACATTGAAGAACACGAAGTCCTGAAAATCGATCATTGAAATGAGGTCGAACGAAGAGGTTTTGCAGGAGAAGAGAGTAAAAGAAAGGAAGAGAGAGAACGAAAAACTTAAAATCAGGAAGTGAGGAGATGTCATTCAAATCTGCAAAATTACCAATTTACCCTTATTATTTTGCGTTGGTCGGGCGAGATAAGGGCCGTTGATTCAATCGATCCGAGGGCTGAGATTAGTTCTCAGTTCTCATCTTAAGAGGTGGTTCTCACCAGATCCCGATTCTATATATATATATATATATATAAAAGAAACCGAATTGTTTCACTATTCTAAAACAAAAACTCAAACCAAACCGGTTCACTATTAAAAACAACCAAACCGGTCCATTGGTTTTTACTTCAAAGTTAAAATAGTACTCCCTTCGTCCCGGAATACTTGACCTGTTTTTCTTATCGGGTCGTCCCTTAATACTTGACCTGTTTCTAAAAATGGAAATATTCTAACAATATTATATTATTTCTCACTCCACCCCTATTAACCCACCTACCCCCTATTCCATACAAAAAATAATTAAAAATTCAACCCCTAGGCCTTATTTGGTTAGGAGGAATTGGAAGGAAAAGAAAAGAAAGGAAAGGTCAAATAAAGTTTCCTATATTTGGTACAAATAATTATATGGGAAGTGGAAGGAAAGGAAGGGAATTGGAAGGAAAGCTCATTTATAAAAAAATTACTTTCCTTTCCTCTCAAAATTGGAGGAATTTGGAAGGAAAGAGAAAATTAAAAGCTGTCATTTAGATTTCCTTTCTATTCCCTTCGTTTCTTTCCCTTAAACCAAACACAGGAAAATAAAATCTATTTCCCTTCCTTTCTTTTCCTTTCTTTTCCCTTCCTTTCTTTTCTCTTCCTTTCCTTTACTAATAATGAACCAAATAGGGCCCTACTCTCCCCAACCCCACCTCTTAACCCACCTCCCACTAACTACATTAAAATAATACCTCACTATCAACTACTACCTATTAAATTAAATAAGTCAATTCAAGTTCCTTAAACTCTGTGCCGGTCAAACCAGGTCGAGTATTCTGGGACGGAGGGAGTAGCTAGTTTGGAAATAGAATTTAAAAGTAGTCATTTTGGTTAATAAATTTAAAAACTAGCCATTTTAGTAAAAGATCTTCCGTAATTCGAACACCTTTTTTTTTCAAAATACAAATCCTAACTTTTTTTCCCAAATCGGTTTGGATTTGAATTTGATTTCATATGCTTAATTAAATTGTCAAATAAGTTAAATTTGACATAAAATAATACCCAATACTTATATTTATGCATATATGCAAAGAAATGGTTCAAAATTTGCCCCAAATTCAACAACCTTCTCGAAAATTTTGGGTTCAAAATTTTCCCCAATTCAATCAAACTCCGGCGGAATTTTGAGTTCGAAAATCTAGGTGAGAAAGAGAAGTTGGTATAGAACAACGAGAGCTTCATTTCTTGGTGGGTTTGCATGAATTATTTGATAAATAATTTGGGGGTTCGAGTTGGTCGGAAGAGGGTGGAATTGTAGTTGGGTTCGTTGTTTTGATACCTAGGAAAAGGAAAAAAGAGAGATAGATAGAGGAGTTCTACCATGGGAAGACAAGGGATTGGGGGGGAGAGAAAAAGGATGTGGGCCAACAGTTAGCATTGACGGCGGAGAAAGGCTTGAAAGGGCTGTGATGGTATTGTAGGCGATGGTAAGGGAAGTGCAGGTGGGTGGTTGTGGCAGTGGGTAACCGATAATGGTTGTGATGTGAGGGAAGAGACTAGTTAGATTTAATTAGGGTTCATTAGGTGTTAATAAGGACTAATTGGAAATAAATTAGGTTAACCACTAGTTAATTAGAGTTAAATAAGGATTAATTAGATTAATTAGGGGTTAATGACTTATGGACGTTAACGTCGTTAGTCAACAAGGACATTTGGTGAATTTCTGAAAAAATAGGAATATTTGATGTATTTTAAAAACTTTATGAGTATTTGATACATTACGCGAATCCTACATGTATTGACGTATTGCTATTCGACGTCCTCAATTGCTAGAAACGCCCTCATATTTATGTTGAAAGGACAATTTTACCCTTTTAAAGAAAATTACCCAATCCCCTTCACTTTTTTTATTTTTTTTTGAATAGATATTTATATATAAACAAATAAATTTTTAAACTACAATTTTTAAACAAAAAATTCTAACAATTTTATTTTTTTCAATTATTTTAATTATGAAGTTCAGTATTTATTCAATTTTTTTGGGCAACCCTTTTTAAAATATCCGAAATTAAAAACGAAATAATAAACTAACGTTTTATTTTTATAAAAAAATTCAATTTCAATTTTTTTTCAAAAGACAAGGGCCGCCTGGAATTGGCCGCCCGAATCATGAATGGGCCTCAGATCTAGCTGGCGGCCCAACCATGGTTCGGGCTGCTTATTCCAAGCGGCCCAGCCATGGTTCGGGCCGCCAATTCATGGCGGACCAACCATGGTTCCGGCCGCCAATTCCGGGCGGCCCTTGTTTTTTTTAATGAATTTTTTTCCCGCCATGTAAAAACGAATGTAATCAAAATAAAATTTTAGTTTATTATTTCGTTTTTAATTTCGGATATTTAAAAAAGTGTTGTAAAAAAAAATTGAATAATTACTAAATTTCATAATTAAAATAATTAATAAAATTGTTAGAATTTTTTGTTTAAAAATTTTATTTGTTTATATATATTAGATTCGATTCAAAAAAAAGTTTAAAAAATGTGAAGGGGAAGGGTAAAGGGAGATAGGGGTACTTTTCTTTAAAAGGATAAAATCGTACTTTCACCACAAATACACGGGCATTTTTAGCATTTGAAGATGTCTGGTAAAAACCCCTAAACTTTTCATAAAAATCCCGTATTTTCTATGTTTATCTATTACTATATACTAAAAGAAACACTAGGAATGACACATGTAAATTCCTGGTGCGATTTTTTCCCGCCAAAAATCACTTTCCCAAAAATGTGTATCTGTTTTATTTTATTTTTATTCTCTAACTTTTTTTATAAACTACTCCTTATTTATGTATGGAAACAAATTTTAGTTTATAAATTATGGAAATAATAAATACGACTTAATAATAATTATTCTAAATTGGTAATATTTTAGTCAAATCGCTATATTAATAATGGAAAACATATCACTCAATATTTTGGTCAAATTGTTATATTAGAATTTTAAATATGCATATTAGATGAATAAATTTAAACGAGTAGGTTAAAAATGTTATAACTATGTAGTAGGTTGGATATTCAGTGAAATATTTTGTGAAAAAAATATCAAAATCCGTGCGTGAACGGGATCTAATCTAGTTTTAGATTTATAATAATCATTTGGAAAAACACCCAACCAAAAAACCCAAAAGGTAAAATAAGAAGAAAGGAAAAAAAATTCCCTCTCCTAAAACTCCAACTCGCATCTGCGCATCTGTTCTCCATCTCCTTCTTCGTAACAAAACCAGCATCTCTTAGCACCACCTCTCCTTCTCTGCCGCTACTATTCCCGGCGTTGACGACAGTGTATAACTTCTTTTCCTCATCTATTTTCTTCACATTTTTATTTTGCATCGACTTTTTTGAAATTTCTGTTGATTTTTTTTGTACTCCTATTTTTATAGATCCAATAATTGTAATAGTCTCATGTGGGGATGATGTATTTTTCCTGTTATGATGTTTCAGATTGTTAAACATATTTTGTAGGATCTTTTTTGTGCCATTTGGTGTTGATTTATGTCTAATTAGTCTATAACCAGCTCATATTTCTGCTTGAAAACCAAATTTATCTTTAATTTGAATTTGTTTTTGATTAAATACTATGTTTTGGGGGTTGATTTGGTTTCTGTAAGAGGGAGCAGATTAAATTTGAGCAATAATTTAAGGGTATAATAAACATTAGCTTTATTGAATTAATTTTGTCGTATGTTAAAATGGTAAAATTAGCCAAATTTGTCTACTGGCTTTAAACAGCAGGAAATTTGGAAAATTAAATGGGAACCCAGCAATCACATCCCCTAGCAGATTAAAACTGAGCAATAATTTAAGGGTATAATAAAGTTTAGCTTTATTGAATTAATTTTGTCATATGTTAAAATGGTAAAATTAGCCAAATTTGTCTACTGGCTTTAAACAGTAGGAAAGTTGGAAAATTAAATGGGAACCCAGCAATCACATCCCCTATTCTTGGCAGTTGTCTGGACAAGAAGCAGAAGGAGATGGAAACTTTAGGAGCTTTTTCTTACTGAGTTGACATTGGGGCCGGGAAAAGGGAGCTGCATTTTTGTGGTTCTTTCCTTGGTTGCCGCGAAAAATGTTAGTCTTTGCAATCATTACACCGTTGAAATTTAGGAGTTTTAAAGTAGAGACCAGCAAACTACTAGACAGCCGCACTACTTCTGCCTGTAGAAAATGAGTTCAATAATCACTGAATTACCCTATACAGGGTTTGGACGTTCCCGCTCTCTCTCCATTAGGCAACTCGTCATATGTTACTATGAGATTTATGACTTTATGAGGAGTATTTCTGAGTAGAGGGAGAGCAGGGAGAGTAATGTATGTAAATACCTTTTGGTGCTTGTGATTATGAAGTTTCTTGAACTTATAGGAAGCAAATAGTACACTCACTGATTTAAGAGCTAACACTACTCATTGACTTGTTTAGCTAGTCACGATGAGAATGTCATAGCTCACAAGAGTCACAAATTCTTTGCTCTACTTTTTAGGCTCCGTTTAGTATGGTGTAAAACATTTTCAGTGCAAAATAATTTTCCATGGAAAACATTTTCCAAGGAAAAACACAATTCTAAACTAATTTTCATTTGTTTGGTTCCTTAAAGGAAATTGGGAGAAGATGGTGAAGAGTGAGGGAAAGAAGGGAGAGGGAGATAAGGAGGAAAGTTGGAAACGTGGTTTCCTTTCCTTTCAAATGGAAAAGGTTTTCCACCTTTGAGGAAGTAATGGAAAATTGTTTCTCATCCCTTGCCAAACCAAACAACGTAAAATGATTGAAATGTAAAAAATCGTTTTCAATGAAAACGTTTTACATCAAACCAAACGGAGCCTTAGTCCTTCCTAATTTCTATCCTTGAGATCCCTCAAGCAGTCAAGCACCTCAACTATCCTCTAGCTCTGGCATTCTTTTTGCTTTCCCTTTTTTTCTTGTGTTATTGTCGTCTCTTTATTATCGTGAGTTTTGGTCCTCTAGTTGCTTTAATTCATTCGTTGATACGGAGGGAAGATTTTCCCATATGTCGTGTTTTTCTCTTCCTCTTCCAGCTTTATTCAAGACTTAGAGTCATTTTGGGTTCATTTTTTTGCTCACTTGATAGCGTTTATACTGTCAATTAATTGTTGATCCAGCGGAGGGCATTATTCTGTGGGGGTTGTGTGTTGTTTTAAGCTCTACTCCTTGTGTTGTTGGTTAGTACAAAATGATTTCTTCTGAAAAAATGTCCTGCAGTTTGGGTACGTGGAAATAGATTCACATTAAAGTCAGGCTGTTAGATATGAATTATACTACCATTATAGTGAATAACAAAGTTGAAGGCTGTTCAATCTACTTTCCCTTCTCCTGAATATTTGTCCTCTTGTTAGTGTATAAAATGTGTGAAGCTGCCAAAATGATCTGCTAAGTTTGAACATAGTTCGTCTCTCCATCCTTTTACTTGTCTTGACCTGGAATTTGTTCTGTACAGTTCTTTTTGCTTACTCTGTATTGTTTAGATGGTCAAGTATTTCTTCCATGTCAGTATTGCCACCTTTTTGCTTGTCTTTTTGTTCTGCCATCTTATTCATTGTATATTGAACCCTGAGCTCTGAAACTGTGCTCATGCTATCTCGTTTAGTGCTATAACTATATGAACAACAAGAAAACACCTAAGTATTGATAGTATATGGGAAGACTTTTCAATGGCTACAACAAAATGGTAGCCACCACAGTACATTAAATCTCAGCCCTTCTTCATTATTGTTGACTCATTTGAACCATTGATTGTGATGACTTTTGTATTACTAAAAAAGTAATTTATATTTTTTATTTTTTTTAAAAAATATCCTCCCACGTTCAGTTTTATTATTTTGGTATTTTCTCTGTTAATCACTTTTCTTGTTCCTAGAAATAACCGTCTACTCAGCTCATCCTTTACCCAAAACATCAACGAATACGTCATAAATTTATTTCCACTTTTCTTCATCTAACACAAAATCTGAATTTAGCAACTCAAATTATTCAAGTAAATTAAAATCTACGATTTGTTTTTGATGTTTTTGCCAATATACATTAACGATTATCAATAAAGAAAATTAATTATCAAAAGTGGAATAGTGTTTGTGTTAGATGAACGATTATTAATGGAGTATATTTTTTATTTGTGTTAGATGAACGGTTAACAATGGAGTAAAATTTTTATTGTGTTAGATGAATGATTATAAATGGATTACATTATCGATTTGATGACTTGAACAATACACACAATCCCAATTTGATTGTAAAGAACAAATGGAATTGAAGAACAGAATCAAAGAGTTTCATAAATTTTGTAGGTTTGTGTGTATTTTTTTTAGATGAAACTTCTCAGTAGATCGTCAATGAAAATTGAATATTTAATTTATTTGTTTTATGGTAAAATTTATTTTAGTTAAATTATAAAATGGTTTATAATTAAATTAAAAGTCAACAAGATCAATGGTTTAGATTGGTCTATTCTTATTTAATGGTTGAGATTTAATGTATTATAGTGGCTACCATTTTATTGTAGCTATTGTAAAATCATCCTAGTATATGTTATATTTTGTAAATATTCTCTAGAATTAACTACGGTATACTTAGCATTGTTAGCTATCAATTAGTCAATTAACTCCATGATAGTATTATATTCTAATATCCTAGTAACGTAATATGCTAGAATGATTCCTAGAATCATGGAGCTAATTAACTAATTGATAGCTAAGTATACGATAGTTAATACTCCGTGCTAGAGAATACGGAGTATCTATAAAATATATTTTAAAATATATTACTCCCTCCGTTCTTGAATATTAGTTCCTTTTGGAATCTAAGACAATCCAACAAAAGTACAATTGTCACATGAATTTCAATAGAATATAACCCATGTGGGTAGGAGAGAGAAATAAGTAAGGGGTTTAATGGGATAAAAATGTCCTGCAGGTTTGGGTACGTGGAAATAGATTCACATTAAAGTCAGGCTGTTAGATATGAATTATACTACCATTATAGTGAATAACAAAGTTGAAGGCTGTTCAATCTACTTTCCCTTCTCCTGAAATTTTTTCCTCTTGTTAGTGTATACAAATGTGTGAAGCTGCCAGAAAGATCTGCCAACTTTGAACATAGTTCGTCTCTCCATCCTTTTACTTGTCTTGACCTGGAATTCGTTCTGTCTAGTTCTTTTAGTTTACTCTGTATTGTTTAGATGGTCAAGTATTTCTTCCATGTCAATATTACCACCTTTTTGCTTGTCTTTTTGTTCTACCACCTTATTCACTGGATATTGAACCCTGAGCTCTGAAACTGTGCTCATGATATCTTATTTAGTGCTATAACTACATGAACAACAAGAAAACACCTAAGTAAATTATTCTCAGGTCTGGAATCTGGATTTTTTTTAGATGTAAGCAGCTTTATCCTCCTGTAGCCTAAACTGGTAGATAACTGTTGTCAATCATGCCAGCCTTCATGTCCGAGGAAAATAGTTATTGCCAATTGTCTTTTTTTTTTTGACAAGTGCTAACTAAAACAAGATTACGGGAAATTAGAAAAACAAATTAAATCTCGAGATGCTCCAGTTGCGAGATCATGAGCTTGACCCACCCGCTCCCGCTCCACCTTGAGAACACTGCACCAAGAGAAAGCATTGCCTAGGTTCCTAATTTCTTCTAAGGTCCAACAGGTTCCTAATTTCTTCTAAGGTCCAACGAATCTGCATGTCCTGAGTGTCTTCCTTCACAAGCATTTGCACCAACTGCTGAGAATCTGTAAGAATTGTAACATTCTCCAAACTAGCCTGTTGAGCCCACTTCATACCATAGAGGCAGGCCAATGCTTCAGCATGTAACGGATTGTTCGTCGTCCCTGAGCCGTGACTTGAGAATTGTAACATTCTCCAAACTAGCCTGTTGAGCCCACTTCATACCATAGAGGCAGGCCAATGCTTCAGCATGTAACGGATTGTTCGTCGTCCCTGAGCCGTGACTTGAGAAATATCAAAACATTAGAAGGATGTCGGAGGTGATTTTTTTTTGGTGTAGAAACTTGTGTTCGAGAGAGAAAAGGCTGCTTTCATGGATTGAGTTTCTTACTCTTCTTGGCTTGTAAAAAAAAGGTTATGTTATACATGGTGGATTCTAGTATCATATACTCGGTTGCTAAAATGTTGCAAGTGACGCTAGTTTCTGAAATGCTGCTAAATGTAGACTGAAATTATTTTCTTGCTCGAAAGTTGTAACTGTAACTTTCCTTGAAGAAACAGGGATGACTATTGACTAATGTCTGTGATTACTGGTTTTGATGTTTTGTACTCTTTAACTTTCTTCTTATTAAAGGTCTCTTGAACTGTTGTGGCCCTTTAGTGTTTTTGATTAGTGATTGCCTTCTCTGGCGTAATTGCTGGGAGGCACTTGCTGAAGTTTACTGGCTCTTGTTGGCATGCAGGATGGCGGAACAAGAGCCTGCATTTTTTCCGAGGGAGAAGCTTATTGAGAGGCAAAAGGTCTTCCAAAGCATCCACAAGCATACATATCTAAAGGGACCCCTCGACAAGGTCACCTCCGTTGCCATTCCTATTGCTCTAGCTGCTACGTCGTTGTTCCTGATTGTGAGTCACTTCTTCTTTTACATTGTTTCTTCTTTTAGAGAACTTCTTTGTTCGAAATCTTACTGAGTTCTCACTTTTGTTTTTACGTTGCATTCCATATTTTCCCTGCAGGGTAGAGGGATCTATAACATGTCTCATGGAATTGGGAAGAAAGAATGATTGGCAAGTTTGCTTAATGGGAGTTAATAGGATTGGCTATGACTTGACAATAATGTCTGGAATATGCTTTGAACTTGTAATTTTGTTTTCATTTCAAAGTTTCAATGGTTGCCTTTTTGACAATAATATGTAATAATTGCATTATTACTGTTGAATGCTGGATATTCTTTAAATTGTGCTCGTCTTACCAATTGACTATGGTGATGCATTTTAGTTTTCCTCCTGGACGAACACCCCACCCCCACCCCCCGGGGGGGTTTTGAAAGGTAATGCTTTTGCGCAACCTATTTTTAGGGATTAGGTTATTTTGTATCCCCTCCATCAATAAATTATTATACAAATTCTTAATTAAGACGGTATACAATAGATATCATAAGGTAGATGTAAGCCCACTTGGGCACCCGATTTTCTTTGTAGTAGAATTTGAAATCTATGAATCTTCTTATATCTTTGAAAAAAGAAAAAAGAAAAAAATCTTCTTATCTTTCAAAAAAAAAAAGGTAGATGTAAAGTTATCTCAAAATTCCTTAAAAGTTACTCGGGTATAATGTAAAAGCGTTTAATTTTAAGTGATAACTATATTAGGTCTCGTGCATCCACGTATATTATGAAGTTATTATTTTATTTATCCCCTAAAGCTAATGCATAAATCATCTATGCAATTTTCGTTCTGTTACGTATAATATATTTTATATGTTTAATATGTTAGTTTGATCAAAATATTTCATATTCGTAATATGTTAATTTGATTAAAATATTCTGAAAATATATTTTGTATTAATATACTGATTTGACTAAAGTATTACGGAGTACCAAATATTGCCATATTTTATAATCCAATATTTTTTTTCATAGATAAACAATTTATAAAAAGGCATAGAAAATAAAAAATATAATAAAAGTAGATATATATATTAGGAAAAGGTTTACCTAAAAAAAATATATAGGAAAAATATTTTTTGCAGAATTTTTTTACTATGTTTGTTTAAAACGGAGTATAAATTTATAGATTTTTGCTTCGATGAAAGTTATCCTTCAAGTCCACTCATAATGTACAAAGGTAATAATATAATTCTGTAAAAAAATTACCGCCAAACATTTATTTATAAAAAATATTAATCAAAACAAGTTAAAAGTTATCAAAAAACATATTAAAAATTACTTTGGTGTATAATAAATTGGATAAATTATTTTTTACCACCTAAAAATTCGAAAAAATGTTTTTTACCACCTAAAAACTAAAACTTGTATTTTACCACCTAAAAGAATTTAAAACTTGTTATTCACCACTTGAAAAATGGAAAAATAAACGAAAATGTTATGTGGGAGGCGCACAATAACATTAATATTTTTTATATGCTCTCTTCGTCCATGATTTCATGTATTTAACTCTCTTCTCTTTTCCCGCTTTCTTATCTTTCATGAATTCACATAATTTTTTTATCACCATTAATTAATAAAATTGACAAAATTTATTGGAAGTAAATAGAAAAGGGTGAAAGAGTTAAAGAAAATCACAAAAGGAGTGTAAAAAATTAGAGGAAATTGAATTAGATAGCCACACATATATGTTTCATTTATTTTTTCATTTTCAGGTGGTAAAAAACAAGTTTTAATTTTTTTTAGGTGGTAAAATATAAGTTTTACTTTTTTTAGGTGGTAAAAAGTAATTTTTTTGATTTTTATAGGTGGTAAAAAAACAATTTATCCTAATAAGCTTGTTGTATATCGGGTGCACATAAACCTTTAAATTATAATCCAGATTATCTTTTGTAGTCAGTCTAATATGAATCACTTTCTTCAATTAGGTAAAACGAATGAAAACTTTCTCATAATATGGAGTATATAAACACCGGTACGATGGTGTAAGATAATTAAGAATGAAAATTTCCAAAAGGCAAAAAACAACATTAGTACGATGTAGACGTAAAGGATAATTATGATATTGGCCTATTGGGGCTCACAAATTGCACAAATTACTCCATGATTTTGATACAACTTATGAAAAGGAATATAAGGTACTCAAGATTTATCAAACTCGGCCGTAATGTATGTTACTACATCTGTTTCAAATGATCTTTGCACCTTTCATTTTAGTTCATTTCAAAATATTTTTTACATTTTGTTTTATTATATTTGTTGACATAAAAATTTATTATCTTATCTCTGTTACCCAACAACATTTGTAATTTTTCACTCACTTTCTTTTACCTTATTCATTTTTTTTCCTACACACGCACTTTTTTTATCCATCTACCATACTTTATCCATATTTTATTATATCTACTCACTTTTTTACACAATTTTCCTAATTTGTCTTAATATTTGTGCAAATGATAACCGTAAAGATCATTTTGAAACGGATGTAGTATAAGCCTCACTTAAAATCTCTCTATAAAAGGATTATCTAAATTAGGAAACTTTGTCACAAAAAATACCTATTAAATTCAACTTTTTGCAAGAAACTATATATTTTTTTTTAAGTTTAAAGCTCCCTTTTGTCACAAAAAAAAATTGCGAAAAGATACCACGCATCATAATCCAATCATTGACCAACTAATATGGCGTTGACTTGACACGTGCAAGTCGCATGCCTTCATTAAACCTTTTTTTTATGGAAACTTTCTTCACTTCCCCACCTCGGTCTACGTTATAACAACATCAACATTTCCCATTATAACGTATGTTTCTCATCATCTATCTAAACATCACATTAATTACATATCAATTCTACTTCTAACCGAAACGTTTCATAAACTCGATACCAAGTATGTTGACTCCGTACTATTGTTCTTCCCCAAATGTTAATTTTTTTTCAATTTGGAACACATTATATGGCATGGGACATTGCTCCATCAAAGAAATTGACTTGTAACTGTGGGCATGTTGCAGACAACCAAAGGTGATGTTTGGTTGACTTGGGTAGTAACTTCCCATGGGAAGTTTTATTTTATGGGAAGTTAATTTCTTAGTTAACTTCCTAGGAAGTAGCTTGATGATATTTGGTTGAACTTGGGCATTAGTAAATTGTGGGAAATGGCATGGCAAATGTGACTTACCAAGGGGAGGGTAGGTAAGTCACTTTCCATGTTCCATGGGAATTACAACTTCCCAAGGAAGTTCCAATTCCTCCATTATACTCATTTCATGCCAACCAAACAACTTGGTATATGTGCAATTCCTAGGAATTCACACTTCCCCCTCTATTTACTTGCAACCAAGTGAAAATTCTTTTGACTTGCAAATTCTATAATTTTGAGACGTGTCACATGGGGTGTATATTAGTGGATTGACGAGGACATTCTTGATTAGCAAAAGGATATGACCAATGTACTTGTCGATGAGAGGCATAGGTTGACTATTGATGTGAATATGTTTAGGGAGGGGTGAAGGCCAATTAGGTACTCCATTGCTTGCATTGGACATGACTACCTGAGGAAAAGAGGCTTTATAAATTATGAGAAAGATGAGAAAATAAAGAGGAAAATGGTGAAGACTAGAGACACAATAACATTGGTTACATGTTAGATGACCACATTGGGTGGTTGTTGTTTACATGTGAGTAGCATCTATCCTAATCAATTACATAATTGCTAAGGTTTTAGTTGTGTTATGTAATGTGATGCAAACTAATAATCTAATAAGCACAAAATCACTATACACTACATGTATAAAAAGTTGAAAATTAGCGTAAATTTTGTTTTAATATTTCAAGTTAATCCAATCTAAAAACTAAATTACAAGAAATACTTGTATCGTTTTGGGAATAAGTACGAGTAAATTGAACACCGTTATTTGTAATTTAATTGTCAAGTATGTGAGTCGCCGCCTACGTCAATGCGTCCACCTTCCTTTTTTTTTATTTTATTAAGTTACTCTTTTATACCTAACTAACTTTGTAGTATATTTTCTCATATATATTATGCAATTTTTTTTAATATTTTTTGAAAATAACTCATCTCATAGAATTAGACCCGAAAGACAGTTAGCTAGGTATTTTGGGGTTCAAGTCATTTCAAAATTCTAAGTCGATTTCTTTTCAATTTTGGGTCAAAACATGCTTTTAACTGGACCTATCAAACGGGTCACTTGGATCAGATTCTTTGGGTCACGTATGGGTCGGGTCCACTCGGATTTTTGATTTCATTCGGTTTTTGATGGTTGGGTTTGGGTCAGAACTTCGGCTCGATATCGGATCGATTCATATCAGATCAATAATTCATATCAGACCATGTTTTTTTGGGTTAGATCAAGTTTTTCGGTTAGGTTGAATTTTTCAGGTTTCAAGTTTTGATCAGGCTATTTCACAAAATAATTAAGGGATAAACATATACAGTTTGGAGTTTACTTATTTTTCGCATGAGAAATATAGATATATAAACAATAAGGGTTACATTTTCACATTGTTACAAGTGATAATTTAGGCAATTCTAGTCCTACTTCTACTAATCTATAATCGAGAAGACGAGACATGAGACATAGAAAAATATAATATATTTTAGTGATTAATGAAAAAATATCATGCTTAATAAAGTAGTAAAAGAAACCAAATGCTCGGATTACTTCATAGACAATATGACGTTATAAATTAAATTAATGGATGTATATTTCATTACAAACATATAATAATAATAATAACAATAATAATAATAATAATAATAATAATAATAATAATAAAACTCCGTAGTAACAATAACAACAATTTTTTAAAAAAAACTCGTGTTATTTAATTTGAACTATTGATAAATGTGAGTTGTTCTTCGGTTCATATAAGTTTTAGATTGATTAAAATTTTACAGTTATTTTCGGTTTCGGGTTACTTTGATTTCGGGTGAAAATCAGTTCGGATTATTTCGGTCTGGGTTGATTCGGCTCCCACCAATCCACCTCCAATCCATTGGCAGTCCTACTTAATATACCATTTTGTAGGTTATTTAGGGGAAATGACACTTTAATATTTTAAAAAGGGAAATTATAACGTTAGTCAATGCAAGTTTATACATATATGCACAATTTAACATCTTTTCACTATTCTATGAAATCTTTGACTTTTTGGTGGCCTTCATGTAAAATATCTTTTATATCCCTACTAACATTTTAAATCTATTTTCTACTCGTATAATAATCAATTGGATAAAAAAAACATAAAAATTTCCCTCTACAAACAACTACATACTCTATAAGACATTTATTTTATAAAATCTAATCCAAAACTATTATTCCAAGTTTCAAGTAGAATTTTCAAGTCCTCATTCAAATCTTAATTGGATAAATCAGTTTGTACTTTACCTATAGGTAGCTACCAAATACTACTTGCACTAAACTAACAAATCTTCTCCAAACACGAATAAAAAAGCAGCAGCAAGATTGAGTCTTCTTGAATGACGGAAAACGCCGATGTCTTTGGACCTAGACTTCAACACACTACAATTATTAAAAATACAAGATTACTCCTAAAATTTCATTAATCTGTTATCCATAATAATAAAACACTCAGATGATAGTTAATGAGAATTGTAGGACAGAGTCACTAGCTTAAATAGTTAAATCCTTTATTTTTCATGAACAATTTGTATTATTCTTATGAGTAATGACTCATTCAGTCATTCGTAATGACGGGAAAATATGAGACAAACGCTTATATTTTATATCTATTAAACTATATAAATTAATACAAATTATATAATTATTATTTTATTAACATATCGACATCCCAATTTAAAAAAACTGATTCGCACTAATAAAATAAAACAAAGTACTCTTAATATAAAAGACACATGCAAAACGACGCGGTTTTAAGCTACTACCAGCCAAATCACCACCGATCCAAGAAATAGGTTTTCAGACCCGCGTCTAACAATTCAATTTGGTTGGATTCAGACAGCAAAAACGGGTCCCACACAGGGGTGTTTTCGGAATTCTTGACCATTTCTTGTTAAAGGATCCTTAATTTAGTTAATTTTAACACTTCATTACCCTTTTAATTAGCAGCTTGATTAATTAATTAAACTCTATACTCCATAAATCTGCAATTTGAAGGAAAAATAAATAAAGGGAAATACTAATAAAAACCCAACTCTCTTTGCTTTCAGCAGGGTTTTTATTTAACTTTTTCTCTCTCTTCTTCAGAAATTAATTTGGGTGAAGATTCACGTTTTTGGGTTCTGCATTTGATTGCAGTTTCTGGGTTTATTTGGTAATTGGGGGGTTTTATATTTGTAAAAGGAGAAAGGAATTATTTTGAATTGAAGAGTACAGAAAACAGAGTTTAATGCAACTGGGTTAATTTGATTTGGGCGTTTTGAAGAAAAAAGGAAGAAACTTTTGAGGTTTTCAGATTATTTTGTTTTGGGGATTAAATTTGAAAATTTGGGGTTTAAATGAAGTATTGCTGAAAGGAGGAAAAGAAACCCAGATCGAGAAGCAACCAGGGTACTTCGATCCGAATTAAAGCAAAATGGTAATTTTTTTAAAGGTTTTTAATTGTTGGGGTTTGAAGTTTTTTCTTGAATTGTTGTGATATTATTATTGTAGTTGCATTGGTTAATTTTAAGGTTAATTAATTGACTGATTTATACTGTTTATTGACTTAGCTTGACTGATCTGTTCTTCATTTGAGCAATGTGTTTACTACGGAGTACATTTGAAGAGTAATTAGTTTACCACATTGGTTAGTTTGGATTCTTTAAATTAATGTCATGCTAGTCCATTTAGTTGGAGTATAGTATTGATGTGCTTGGGGTGTATAGTTTTGATCTACAATACGTAGTACATTTTATTCGGTTATAGTCTGCTCGTTAAAGTTCTTCTCTCTTTCCGCTTTAGTCCGTTCCCTAAAATTGATATCCGGTGAACTTTTCCTACCAAGTAGAAAGTGCAGAAATATCTACATTATGGGTAGTGGTAGACTAGGAATGGCGTTCAAGTTGTAATTTTAGATGGCTGAGTACTTGATATCAAATGAGCTGCCAAGATACATTGAATTGGAATCAGACTAGCATTTGTTTCCAAGCTTGTCGAATTCTGTACTGCCTGAGAAATTGTGCTGTCAATATGCTGATATGATAGGAAGGATTGAAGTAATCCTACTGTTCCTGATCTTAGTTTTCTGCTTCATCTCTTCACATTGTTAATTTTTGCGTGGAGCGCTATTGAGGTTCAATCTCAAGTGTCAATTCAGTTGCAATGTGAAGCCGATCTTTGACGAGAGCTTAAGCAAGGAAAGTCCAGGAATCTCTTGATAACAATCCAAATTGCCTTGAACTTTTGGATCATATGATATGGTAGAAACTGATTTATTCTTGTAATTTGTTCTGGTTCTAGCAGGTGCTAGCTTTCTGAGAAAATGTTTCTACTGGTACAAGTTTTTTTTTAAATTTTTTTTAATTTTAATTGTGGATAATCCTCAAATAGCCCATGTCTCTCTTTTCCCCTTTTCTTGTCATTTCAGGTAATTATGGATGTTTTTTTGTGCGTTGGAATTGTCTTCCTACCTAATGTGTGAGGTGTATTGAAAGTACAAAGTTGTATCTAGGAGGGTTCGAGCTGAGAGGGGAATTTGTGGCAGCCTCTTTTGTTGTTTGGTTGAAGGACTGTGCATAGGTTAAGCTGGTATTGCTAAAGAAATTCCTTAAGTTGGCCTAACTCATCAATGGTCAGCAAATGAACCATAATTTTGTGCCAAGCCAAATAATTGATATTGTTTGCGGGTGTATAGGAAGTATTGATTAGGAAAACAGTAGGTGCAAGAAACAGAAATTACTAAAAAGAATTATATACCAGGACCTGAAAAACAACACGAGGAGAGACACGGGGGGGGGGGGGGGGGGGGAGTCCTTGAATTTGCTTTTATTTGGTCATCAGTAACACTGATCAAATCTAGTTGAAGCCATTTGGTTGTTTTGCTTTTATTTAGTGATGATGTGGTATGTGGGTTTGTTTTGAGTTATGAACAGACGAAAAATAATTTCCTTTATGTTTAGCTAACCCAGAATGGCTTTTTTAACCTTCTATTTTCTCTGTCAACTACCCATAAAATTTGTTGGTTCTTCACTTTCAGAGTAAACTTTATGTTTATGTTCAAATCTTTTTGACCTTTTATCAAAAGTTAATGAACCAAAGATGGAGAAAGTATGCCTTATACATTCAGGGATATGAAATTCACTAATTATGCACAATAATAATTACCTTGTTTCTGGCCTTTAATATTTAGTTATTTACTCTCTCTCTTATGGAATAATAGCCACATGTACTTTTTGTGATGTGGAAATTGGTTACCTTTCTTATTGTTCCCTCCATTATTCATCTACAAATAATCTTCTTGTATTCCTTTATGGAATGTCCAAAGAAAACCTTGCTATTACTTACAATGAAAATTTAATCCATTCAACCCATGTGATGTGAACCCCCATTTACTCTCTTTCTCTCACTCTCTCCATTTTCCATGCCACATGGTCCTCTTTCCTCTCACTCACTAACTTTCCTTTAATCAACTTTTCCCCACCATCTACCAAAATCTACCCCTACCAAACCCTTAATATGCATGCCCAGATGTTTTATTATCTGAATTTTCAAGATTCTTTGGTTAAATTTAGTGATGAGGAGAGCAGGTGGACATTACCCAATGACTGTGGAGGTCTTTAAGTTAAATCATGTCATGTCCTTAATTTTGGAGTAAGGGGAGTGTAGGGAGTTTGGATATTGTGACAACTATCTTTTAAAGGAGGGAGTATATAAAATCAGAAGATTAAGCTCAGAGTTCTTAGATGAGTTCAAAATTAGGCAGATTGTTAAATCATCTTGTTTTAGAAAAGGCACAACTCCACCTTATAGATTTCAGAAACTTTTTCGAAGATAATCACTCATAAAACAAATCAGATCAGATTAAAATCATTTATGTCACTTGTGGTGTGGAAAAAATTCTGCCTTTACATCCTAGTTTAATAGTTTGCCCGGGATCAGGGACCCAACCTACAACTGGGACTCTCGGAGTCCTGGGGCTCTTTGGGATAGTAGATGAAGATCCAAGAGGCTAGGCTTTGGAAGTATCTAACTGCCCTGCACCCTATGCCTCATTGATTTGGTCATCAGTCTTTCACTATCTGTGCCTACTTTCTGTCACTATCCTATGTCTGATATAGTGTTTCTAATTTTCTCTTATCTTTCATAACACGTTCATCATATCTTGTCCTGATTAACATAGTTGTCAATATTTGACATTAAGGTGGGGTAAAGGTGGTGTGATTGTGGTCATCATACAAGTTCTTGATCTAAGAGGATGTGATAGTAACTAATGGAGGAAGTGGATTGTCAGGTCGAGAGATGGATATGATCTTATGACTTATATTGAGGACCCCACCTTTATATATTTAAGACTTATTTTTATGAATTATAATGATGGCCTCACATTTTTTTATAAGAACACCTTGTATAATGTTTGTCTTTTACACCTCGGGCTTTCTTGTAGCCCCTATTGTACATGCTGATGTGGTGCAAAATTATGACATGCTTGTCATTCAAAACAATGGTATAGTCTGTGTTCTTGGACCTTGTCAAGCTTACATGGACAGTTCTCTCAAACTTGAGGCACATATGTGAATTTAAAGCCAGAATTTGAAGATATCATAATTAGTTAAGAAGGAATCAACAGTCGGATCAGCGCCCAAAGGAGCAAAGAAAGTCGTGGTTGGGTTTCTGGTAGTTTGCAGAATGAAAAGGCCCATTCAAATGGAAAACATATGGATCCTTGATTGCAGTGCTCTTTCTCCACCCTCTAGGCGGAATTAGTGTTGCTGCTTTCATTTAAGGGAAATTTGTCGATGAATTCCTGTCCCTCCCTCCCCCCTCTGCCACTGGGAATTGGTAAAATGTATTGCTTAATCACTTTCCAAAGGATTAGCTATTGCCGATGCTCATAGCCTTTTTGTATACTTTATTTAGATTACTTACGCTTAATTCTTTTATTTTTTATAAAAATTAGCAACTTTTTGACATTTGTTCTTGTTAATACCACCTTAATGTCTAGCCTAAATTGATTTCAACATAACCATTTTGTCTATCCGGGGCCAAATGACGATGGTTATTACCCAATATAGTTGAATTAGAGCCGATTGCCGACGAATGAAGGGTAAAGATAGCTGAACCTTTTTGTTTCAAGTCGCAATTAATAAAAAAAAATAGAAGGTAGTTACTTTTAAGTAAACTTTAAGCGGCCGTAGGCTGAATATAGTGCTATATGAAAGGTAGTAGCATATAAAACAATGTTCATTCAAAGATGAAATGCCTACTCTTAACTCTTTGACATTTTGTTCATCTGTCCAAATTCTCTTACGTTTATTGATGCAATTTTTTTTTTTGCATACTTTAAACTATCTAGAGATATTGTGCTTTAAAATTGGTGCTCAATTTGATATGGAGCTATAATTTTTAATGGAACTTAACACTGTTTTTGCATTTTTTAGGCTGCTTCAGTCAGTTTAGCTGTCGGATCTCTTGTTTGGATTGAGGACCCTGATGTTGTTTGGATAGATGGTGAAGTGGTTGAGACTGATGGTGAAAATTTAAAGGTCCTTTGCACTTCAGGAAAAACGGTGAGTGCTGAAACACCTTGTCTGATGGCATATATCTTGAATGTGTTGACTGCCAATGTGTATTCCTGAGATGGCTCTGAAAGTAGGTGTATATGAAGCCTCTCTACTTTGTGGACCATGTGCTGTGTGTGATTGGGTGCAGCTTCTTACTGGCAACTTCATTTTGTTTAATGTTCCTTTTTGTTTACGGTTCTTCTTTATTGCTGATGTTTACTGTCAATTACTTAAAAATGGTTGTCTGTATTTATAATTCATTAATCTCTTTTGTGTTAATAGCACGTTCCCTTATGATTTCTTTGTGTTTCCTCATGATATGCAGGTCGTAGTTCATGCTTCAAATGTGTACCCTAAGGACCCAGAAGCCCCTCAGTGTGGAGTGGATGACATGACAAAGCTGGCTTATTTACATGAGCCTGGGGTATTGCAGAACTTGAAATCTAGATATGACATCAACGAAATATATGTAAGTGTATATTTTCATTATCATATACGAAGTATAATTGTAAATATGCAGGTGTAACGTTTAAGATACATGTAAGTTATAGTAATTAGTTTTATTGTGGTGAAGTATAGTTGATTAATAATGCTATCAACTTTAATGAGATGTGAACGTGATCGCTTATATGGATGTATCTATTACAATCTCTCTTGAATGTTTCTGTTTCTTAATGACGTCTAACCATATTGGTCCTAGTGGTAACTAAAAAAATTACGAAAGGATGACTATACTCCATATACTGTAATATACTGTAAACCATAATGGTGAATTGACAATGACGATATTATTGTTTTTCTTATCACTCATATTTTGTAATTAGGAACAATAATGTGTTTATCTAATCCGATTATCTTATGTAATTTGATTGGATTTGCATTAAATGTTGAGGACCTATATAAGGTGAACAGAGCATAACTTTAGAATGTTATAAGCTCTATGGCTGCATCCAACCCAATTTCTCGTGAAACTCTGTTTGGTGACTTTTGATCTCTTTGGTCCTTATAAACAATTTTGTGTCTACAGACTTATACTGGGAACATTTTGATAGCTGTAAATCCTTTCAGAAGACTACCTCACTTGTATGACACGCATATGATGGAACAATACAAGGGGGCAGGTTTTGGTGAGCTAAGTCCACATCCATTTGCAATTGCAGACGCTTCCTACAGGTATGGTAAATCCTTTATGTTATTTAAGCTTATTGTTGTCTGATTGCTCTCAACCCTAGAATGATTTTAATGGGGAAACAGGAGTTGAACTTACATGTTTGTTCTGCAACTTTCTTCCTAGTGCTTTTTATTCTTGCATGACTAAAATCGTATTACATCATGCCATTTCATCATCTGGGATCCTTCTGGGAAAAAACCTGCTGGCTGATGGCATTGCTTCAATACAAGTACTTTTTATGAATCTTAGCATTATGTTGCATCTGCTTACAGACTCATGATGAAGGAGGGAATCAGTCAGTCAATTTTAGTGAGTGGGGAAAGTGGGGCTGGTAAAACAGAAAGCACAAAATTGCTTATGCGTTATCTTGCTTATATGGGGGGCCGAATTGCTACAACCGAGGGAAGAAGTATTGAACAGAAAGTTCTGGAGGTAATAAGTTTTCCCCCTCAATTCAGTACAGCTGTTCACTGGTTTAACTGTTATAAAACATATGTCTATTATAGTGTTGCAATTTGACTTTATCTACTTTGAGATTTTTGTGAATCAGTTCTTATTGTTACTTCTTCCTTGACGTTGCAGTCTAATCCTGTCCTGGAAGCATTTGGCAATGCCAAGACCGTCAGAAATAACAACTCCAGGTAAATAAAATTTTGATGCTTTAGGGAGTGTTGCTTTTACGTTTTGAAGCAACATTTGTTTATTTGTTATGTGTCTTAAAATGTAGTCGCTTTGGGAAATTTGTGGAGCTCCAATTTGACCAGAAGGGAAGGATTTCTGGAGCGGCAATAAGAACATATTTATTGGAAAGGTCTCGTGTGTGTCAATTGTCTGACCCAGAGAGAAATTATCATTGTTTCTACATGCTTTGTGCTGCTCCAACAGAGGTAAGAAGATTGCAATGGCTTCCTTTAATTTTTTCTATTGACTTATAAATAGGGAACATGTAAAGGGCAGACCTACAGTGATTTATATCAGTTTGGTGTAATCATTGTTGACCAACCTCGTGAACTACAGGGACTTATTTTACCTGCTTGCACTTTATGTATTTTTCTTCTTTTCATACGATTTTATGTCGTTCTTCTTTTCCAGCCTCTTGTATGGATGGGATAATGGGAACTTCGGAAGTGATTAATCTAACAGAACGATGGCTATTAATTGTTTATGTCTTCGCTCTTTTACTCTTAAAAGTCATTGTCAAGGAAAAGTTGATCAGAATTTTTTTTCTCAAGGCTTTCCTTACAAAACAAAAATGTCTTTGTGTGACTTAAGAAAATAATCTCTCTTTTAATTTAACTAGGACTTTTAAGAGTTAGGCTAAATACCTTTTGGGCCTCTAAAAGTCCTGTGTATGTCTTGATAGAGGCTACATGTTGTTGTTGACCTTTGGGACAATTTTTGGCCTTGTATACTGGACCTAAATTGTACAATGTAAGAACTGGACCTATATTGTACAATGTAAGATCTGCAAGGGTGCTTTGATGTTTAACTTCCTTTATTGGGGCCCCTAGAAAAGTATAAAGGGAGGGAATTCGAAAAATGAACTCTTTCCAACCCGAAAGCTTCGCTTAAGCTCAAAAGCTCCATAAGCTTTAGGGAGTCAACTACCTTGAGAGAGGTTATCTAACCAAATTAACCATTTCCTCTGTGCAAAAAGCTTTCATCTATAGCAGAGTCAGTTATTTCTTCTAGAATCATGATTACTCATCAATCGGCATGCAGCTGCTAAACTATTAAGGAGTAGATAATCGTTTAATCAGAAAATCATATGGTCCATCATTTATGAATCATGCGATGCTGCTTCCAGGAACTCTTAAAACTTTATTGAAAAACATATTTGCAGAGTATATTGTGTAATTTAGTTTTTCCCATATGTGAAGTTATATTAATGATTTTGGTTTGTACATGTCCATGAATTATTCAGGTTGTTCAAAGATACAAGCTGGGAGATCCGAGAACATTTCATTATCTGAATCAAACCAATTGTATTGAGTTGGAAGGGGTTGATGATCGCGAAGAATACCTTGCAACCAGAAGAGCAATGGATGTGGTTGGGCTTAGTCCTGATGAACAGGTAGTTACATTCCCTCTCCCCTTGGGTTAGATAATACACATTGTAGAAATTGTACTGGAGGTAATCTTATTTTATTTCTGATTTCAGGATGGAATTTTTCGGGTTGTGGCAGCAATTCTTCATTTAGGAAACATTGAATTCGCAAAAGGGAAGGAAATGGATTCGTCTGAACCCAGAGATGAGAAGTCTCGGTTCCATCTGCAAACGGCTGCTGAGCTTTTCATGTAAAGCATGCATTCTGTTGATTTTGCTGAACACTAATTCAAGAAGAATTTTTTTCTTCAGAATTATCCTCATGTAGGGATAATAACGTATTGTATGTTTTTCAGGTGTGATCCAGAGGCACTAGAAGATTCTCTTTGTAAACGTATAATGGTTACTCGTGATGAAACCATTACCAAATCTTTGGATCCAGAGTCTGCTGCCCTTAGTAGGGATGCCTTGGCTAAAATTGTATACTCAAGGTTGTTTGACTGGTAAGAACATTGACTTGTGCTTCCTAGTATCGTGTCTTCTTGGTTTTACGAGATTCTGCTCATACTTATTCCTCTGCAAACTTGTGCTGTAGGCTTGTGGATAATATTAACACTTCAATTGGACAAGATTCTAATTCAAAGTTCATAATTGGAGTACTGGATATCTATGGATTTGAGAGTTTCAAGACAAACAGGTGCTTAATCGGTATGCCTTTATTTTTTATCATTGATAGGGTTAGTTTTGGTGGAGCATGGGGTAAACAACAATCTGCTTGTGTAGTTGACGTCCATGGTGGATGATCTGCTTACCGAATGTTGGATTTAATGCAATAACTGTTACAGACTCACAGCTTACCGTCTTTTGTGTGGTAGACTTGCTCAACTACTGTAAAAGTCTGGTACTATGAACTTAAGTAGACCGATAGACCTTCAGCCCTGGGGCTAATTACATTTTCTTTTCAGATATTCTGTTACTTTCTCGTAGTGATTTGCATCTCTTCTTTTTGAAATTATGCTTCAGAACCTTGCAAAATGAAGAAGTGGCATTTATGATTTAACTTATTTCAGAGTGTTTTTTACTGGGGTAAGTTCGAAACATATGTTGATAAAAGAGAATGCAAGAAGTTTCAATTTATTTGTGTAATTTTCTATATAAAGTTTGGTTCATATGTTACTGAAGTGTCCCTGATTTGAGTTTCTAACTAGGAATACTTTAGGTCTTTAGCAGTAATGATGCTTTCTGTTTTGGGAGAGAATCTCACTTGGACTTGTGAAGTGCTTGGGTTGTCTCTTTGTTTATTGAATAACTTGAACACAGACTGTGAATTGTCCATAGGCTACTGCTTTGGATGAGATTAGCTAGCAAGAGTATCATTTCTGCGCAAAAGTTACTGTCCTATATAGATGTTGTATGTTTATGTGGTATCTTAATGATAAAGAAGTTAACTGCTTTTGAGCTGACAAGGTTATGGACTGTTTCCCCATTACTGTTTTCCCAATACATAATTGAACCACATCTCTTTTCCCACTGACGGAGTTTTTTCAAGGAAAAGCGAACCTCTTTATGATATCTTTATTTGATGTTGAATTGTTGATCAAATGTTTTTAGGGAGTGACTAATTTTCATCAACCATGTAATAGGTTTGCGTTGCTTATCATTTTGACATTCTTTGACTTAATGATGGAAATCAGTGGTAGTAGTCACTTTTGCGGCTGATCATCTCATCTCTAATTGTTCATCCAATTTGTCGTGTGTTTTCGATTTACTTATGGTGGTTATTGTTAACTTTTTTTTGACTGTGATGCAATTGTGCATCCTCTTTTGGGTCGCAATTTTTAAAAAACTGGTTCTTGAACTTTGACTCCCTACTTTTATCCCTTCTATGATTTGTATGGTTGAAGTAAGACAAGGAAAGAATAAAGTTGGAGATTACTTCATTCTAGTCGAGTTTCATCATTAAATTTTATTTATTCAGTTCTGGGGTTAAATCAAATTTTGTTAAAAGATCACTCTTCTTTCTGTGAAATTTCTTCAAAGAGTGTATAGTGTTTGTTTCTTGTGCTTGAATTTTCTATCTGATCTTGGTATCCAATTTTTACGATACATCATAGTGACCAGCTAGTGTGATGCCTTTGCAGTTTTGAGCAATTTTGCATTAATTTAACGAATGAGAAGCTTCAGCAACATTTTAATCAGGTTTCTGTATCAACAATCTTTTAACATTTTTCTGCTTGAAAATTCGTTTTCCCCTTGTGCCATGTCTTTGTAACACATCGGAATTATGCCATGCAGCATGTCTTCAAGATGGAACAGGAGGAATATGAAAAAGAAGAAATTGATTGGAGCTACATTGAATTCATTGATAATAAAGATGTTCTGGATCTCATTGAAAAGGTTGGTTTGCTGAATGTTTCCTGGTGTTCTGAAGAGGAGGCTACCTTCTTGGCCTCCAAATTTATTCTCTGGCGATAGTCCCAAAAACTGATTTTTTCTACTGGCCCAATTACCCACACTTCCTGCACTTGTACAGTTCTCTTATACCTTCTGATGAGTGCTAAACTGCTAACATGAGAAATGCCATGTCTCC
Organism: Spinacia oleracea; assembly: GCF_020520425.1. NCBI lineage: Eukaryota > Viridiplantae > Streptophyta > Magnoliopsida > Caryophyllales > Amaranthaceae > Spinacia > Spinacia oleracea. Next base: position 129,596,525 of record NC_079492.1, read on the forward strand.
ACTAAGGGGCGTTACTTTTAGTTTTCTGTTTTGCATTATAATAGTAAATAAGAGAAAACCCGAGTTTCATGCTTTATAGAAGTATGTGGTATAGTGCTTATTTTTAAATTCATGTCCACCTGTCAAATATCTTGTAATATATTCTGCTTGCTCGCCAGTGACGTTTTTTTTTTTTTTTTTCATCTGACAGAAACCTGGTGGAATCATTTCTCTTCTGGATGAAGCTTGGTAAGCAGAGTGATGAACATTTTTAGAGGCACAGAACCTGGAATTTCGCGCTACCTAGATTAAATTTATTAATTCTCACGACAAGTTTTCCCTTTTTTTTCTTCTTCTTTGGGCAGTATGTTCCCGAGATCTACACACGAAACGTTCTCCCAAAAGCTCTACCAGACGTTTAAAAACCATAAGCGTTTCAGCAAGCCTAAATTAGCTCGCAGTGATTTCACTATCTGTCATTATGCTGGTGATGTAAGTTACAGTTTTATAGCATGTGTAAGTTGTAGTCATCAGTTGTGTAGCTTAAGGGTTTTTATACCTTTCTGTAGGTTACCTATCAAACTGAATTATTCTTGGATAAAAATAAAGACTACGTTGTTGCTGAACACCAAGCGCTTTTAAGTGCTTCCAGATGTTCCTTTGTAGCAAATTTATTTCCACCTTTACCTGAAGAGTCTTCCAAGTCGTCAAAGTTTTCATCAATAGGTACTCGCTTCAAGGTATGTCATCTTGTTATATTGCTTTATATTGTATGGTTTCATATTAAGCTTTGCTTTGTGATGATGTTCTTCTATCTGTTTTATGTAGCAACAACTGGTGTCACTTCTTGAAACTCTGAGTGCAACTGAACCACATTACATTCGGTGTGTGAAGCCAAACAATCTTCTTAAGCCGGCGATTTTTGAGAATGAGAATGTCCTACAACAGTTACGATGTGGGGTGAGGATTGAAGAAAACGTGTCCTGCTTTTCTTTTCTCACCTTAATTTGCACCATTTGTTGTCTTGACGGGTTGTATTTGCTTTTTCAGGGGGTCTTGGAGGCTATTAGGATAAGTTGTGCAGGATACCCCACAAGAAAACCATTTTTTGAGTTTCTAGATCGGTTTGGAATTCTTGCACCAGAAGTCTTAGATGGAAGGTAAACAATGTCTTTTCCTGTACTTGATGTTGCTTGGAAAAGAAAAGAAACGGCCTTATTTTATTTTATGATATTAGTTCTGATGATGTCACGGCGTGTAAGAGGCTTCTTGAGAAAGTGGGACTGGAAGGCTACCAGGTATCATAAATTGCCATTTTCTCCTACACATCATATTCATCCCATATCAGTCCTTAATTCTTATGGACCCATATACGTTTTTATTTTTATTTGATGGAAGTGAGTGCTGTCCTTTGTTGATGTTCACTTGTGCATTTTCCACGTCAAACACACTTTGTTACGCTTGAATATCAGTTGCTCATTGCACAAAAAAACAAAAAAAACAGTTGTTTTGTTGAAACTTTTGTTGGACCTCCAGTCAGATAGAGGACATTTCCTCTGTGTCCTTAAAATTGCAACAATTTGGTTGACACATTTGTAAATGCAGAACTTTGACCATTCATATCCCTAGTTAGTAAAAGTTAAAACTTTTATACGATTGAAAGTATACATTGAGACAAATCCAGCATCTTACTCCATAACATTTGCTTTTTATGTATTAGTAAAAACATGTGGTCAAAGCTTGTATATGAAACAGAGAGTCCTGGACTCTGTGATCAGTGATATAATAGAAGATAATTAAGGTTCAATGGTGAATTAGAAGGGATGATGCCTTAGAGAAGCAGAATGACGAGCTGCATGGTGTTCAAGCCTTCAAGGCCTTTCATTTACATCATCATCAATGCATTGACGTGCTGCTATCGTCAAAAGAAATTGATTAGCTACTCAGTCATGGACATGGGGGCATAGGTTCCTTTGTGAAAAAACTTTTAGGATTGGAGCAAGGTGTTGCGATTTTTTCTTTGCTCAACTAACCTACGGGGTACAAATAGTTCCAGGCATACAAGAATAGCTAAGGTCACTAAATATCTGTATGCTTAACTCCTGGACTGGTATACTATCTTCTACTTTTTCTATTTCGTGAATTATCTAAACTACTCAGCTTATTTTTAACTTGAATATTAATCAAACAATTACCCGAGAAAAAAGTGTTTTTAAAAGATAGATGGTTACAACTTACAAGCCATCGAAATATGATATACAGCAGCCACAACAGCAAGAGTTGTTAGTTTTTACAAGACACGTGAGTCTGAATTCTGAAAGGCCGAGAATTTCTTCTTCTTGCTAGCTGTCATGCCTGTCAACAATCATATCAAGGGGTAAACCCTTTTTTTTTCTGTTTCACTTCCAACCAATTTAGAATGCCATTTTTAGATTTGGTAGAAAAAAGCTCCTGAAAAAGAGAGGGAATTATTCCGGACTTCAACTGACATAGGTTGCATGTACTTCTTGTACCAATTTGAATTTTTCAACCTCTCATAGGTTAGAAACTTCCTTATTTAAGCTAATGAGGAGATAACTGAAGAAAAACAACCGCTGCCTTGTTTCTGTATGACATCCACTTTACCTGAAGTGTATATGGCCTCAGGAAATCCTGCACAATCTATACCTCATACGAGTCATACCTAGCGATGGCATTCGTTCCAAACCTGAGCACAGTGCTGAAAGGATTCTATCATTTGGCTGGAAACTGTGAAAGCATTTTCCAAGCTCACATATTCCTGCCATGCTGCATTCACTAGTATGTTGTTGCTACGGGGTAGCTGATATGTAATAATAAGAAGCATTTGTGCAAAGTAGTTCGGTATGTCTTATACATCTTGGATCTGGATGAAATCTATTCTTCTGTGCAGTTTTTATTTCGTTTATTTTCATGAGCACTTGTGAATTGTGACTTGATTAAAAGAAATACGGAACCATCTGCTGCTGACTTGAACATTTTTCCTTTTTGTTGTGCTACTTTGCATGAGTCATTTTCCTTAGATTTTTTTGTTGGTATGTAGATTCAGTTATAGTTGTGCACTTCATGTCATCAACTCATTGTAATATCTATTTATATGCCTTGATTGTAACAAGGTAAGTGTATATTAGAATCTGTTATAACTTCCAAGTCTACTTGTTTCCTTAAAGTCGTCTTCAGCCATGGTTGCTATTTTCTTTCTTTATCTTTTGGTTACTTTAATTGCAAAATGATGTCCATGCAGATTGGAAAGACAAAGGTTTTTCTCAGGGCTGGTCAGATGGCTGATTTAGATGCTCGAAGAAGTGAGGTGTTAGGAAGATCAGCAAGTATCATCCAGAGAAAAATCCGTTCTTATCTGTCCCGCAGAAGCTTCATTTTGCTTCGTCGTTCAGCAGTAGATGTGCAAGCTCTATGTAGAGGTATATTATCGTGGTGTTTGCAGCTTTGCATGTCAACCATGTCTTATGAACCTTGTGACCTACGACTCATAGATTTCTTATTGTTATAACCTCACTACGTAATATACAGGACAACTTGCTCGTCATGTGTATGAGGGTTTGAGGCAAGAAGCTGCATCCTTGAAAATCCAAACAGCTTTGCGGATGCATCTTGCACGAAGAGCATTCAGGGAAGTATGCTGTTCTGCTGTTTCCATTCAAGTTGGTATGCGTGGTATGGCTGCTCGCAGTGAGATCCGCTTCAGAAGACAGACTAGAGCTGCCATATTTATTCAGGTAAGTGGTAACAATATGATTTGAAACTTTGTTTACATTCCAATTTAGGTTGCAGTTCTTTGCGAAATTCATATACAGATTATATAGACTTTTTATTATCTTCCATATAGCACTATCAGTGATTCTAATTATAATTTGTAGCATTTTAGAAGAGCTCTATATTTATTTATTTTATTTTATTTTTCTGGTAGCTCTTTGTAAAATCATATTAGAGCTGACTTCATCTCTCAATTCCAGAGTCACTGTCGCAAATTCTTAGCTCGTCTAAGGTACTCGAGATTGAAGAAAGCGGCCATCACCACCCAATGTGCATGGAGATGTAAAGTTGCTCGCAACGAATTGCGAAAACTCAAGATGGTAATTACATTTTCTTTGTTTCTAGTATAACATTTATCTTTACTATATACTCCATAAGCTTCTTTACTGGTATGTTTTCTCAGAGAGAATCTAATCTTGTTGCCTGCCTTATTCCACTGGAAGTTTTCCTTAATTATTTGGCCTATACTGCTTTTCAAAGAGAAGGTATCTAGAAATTTGCTAATACATTCTAGAGCTAAGTTTTGTTGTTTTCTTGGTGGAGAGGAAGCAGTAGAACATAAGAGAAATTCACTGTTTCTTACGGAATAGTTCATGTCCTAAACTGGAATTTGTCTTTTTTTTTTTAATTCTTATATTTTTCTTATGTGGTTACATAATTATTTTGAAAAAAAGCACATTTAGTTCTTTAATCCTGGTGTGGCGGATTGGTTGCAAGTCTGATCCTTGTTCATGAACCAACGTTTTTTTATTGGCAATTACAGGCTGCACGGGAGACAGGTGCTCTCCAAGCTGCCAAAAATAAACTGGAAAAGCAGGTGGAGGAGCTTACTTGGCGCTTGCAACTGGAGAAACGCATGCGAGTCAGTTTTTCTCCCCTATATTGCTCTTTTAGTATTTTAAGTCCATTATCATCTGATTATGCTCAACAAGACTCCAGTAAGATTTGATTTGGGTTGGTATAGTACAAATTGGTTTTTGATTGACTCGTACTTTTTTGCGGGTGGAATGGTCGCTTTGTTTGTTTTATGTCATTAGCATCCTCAGCATAGGCAAAAGGCTGCATATTGTTAAATTTAAGAGAAATAATTTTGTTAACTAAAGACTCCGTAGCACCAATGGGGATAGGTGATGTACTTTGTAATTTTCACTCTTTTTATCTGCATAATATCAATCGTTGTCTTTTAAGAATTGACTAGATACTTTGATAAGCTTTATAATGGTGAAAAATGTTATGAGAAAAGAAAGGTTTTGTAGGGCTAAACATGAAAGAATTTTGGCCATTAACATTAGATTGACTTCTTAATGAAAAAAACTTGTAATGAGAATGGTGTAGATTATGACAAATTTGAAATGTGTTTTGTGCTTATCTGTTCCGAAGTTAACTTCTCCTATGCTCATTAGGAATTGTGACATAGAAAAAGCTCAGCACTTAAACAAAATGAATGTTTCGCTTGTTGTAAGACTTGACCAAATATCTCACTGTCAGAAAGACACATACATGACTCTTGATGGTCTTATGATACCAAAGATTGAGCAGGCCTCAAGATCCACTTTGGTAGTCTGTAAATGTATCACGTTATCCTATTTTAACCATCCTTATTTACTTGCCACTTCGTAACTGGTATCAGAAAGATGGAACCATTGTTACCTGATTCGCTAGTATGAGATTGGGATGGGTTTGCAATTCGCTACCTAATTTGCTATATTAGACAAGCATTGTACCATTTTCATGTTATAATTTGCCTTTTCGGTTCAGGTTCAAGGGTTAATTCAGGTATCAGGTAACACATTGTAGAGTTATCAAGGAAAATTATCGCTTTATCTTCTGACTTTTTAGAATTGTAGGCACATATTTGGGATATTGCTGAAGGAAGTACAGAAAATGTTGGGATAATTTTCCTTCATTTTACAATGTGTAGAAAGAATCTTATTAGGTTTAGAAGATGTTAGTGTCCTCTGCTTCCCTGTTATCATGTTGTTTCAGGCTTAAGAACTTTGTCTTTTAGCATTCATCATCATTACTCCATTTGCCTCTCATGTGTGCATTAGTGCGTTATACTATTATCAGTAGTTCTCTATATTCCGCGTCATCTCTAATCACTATCTAGTGTGGGGTCAAGGTATCTGTCAAGATTTTGTTATGTATGGATTGCTTTGTGGCTTTACTTGCTAAAAATATCGCAAAACTGTAACACAAGTGGACTATACTTGTCTGCTTTTAAATAAGTTTTATGTAGTTGTTTTCTTATCCCTGAGTGAGGATTCTTTATTTGCAGGCTGATCTGGAAGAAGCTAAAACACAAGAAAACGCAAAACTTAAAACCGCATTGCAGGAGATGGAGGTTCATTTTAGGGAAACTAAGGAGTTGCTTGGAAAGGAGCGTGAGGTTGCTAAGAAAGTAGTTGAACATGTTCCTGTTATACAGGAGGTGGCAGTTGTTGACAGTGTTTTAGTAGAGAAGCTTACTGCTGAAAATGAGAATCTAAAGGTTAATTGGCCATGTTATGGTTTAGTTGTTTTCTATGTTACTTCTCGGATTAACTTTGCTTGTAGTGATTTTGATTCAGGCGGTTGTATATTTATTCAGTCGACTGTATTTTGATTCAGTACATTCTTGTTATTGGCAGGTCTTAGTTAGCTCTCTGGAGCAGAAAATTGATGAAACAGAGAAGAAATTTGAAGAAACTAGTAAAATCAGCGAAGAACGGTTGAAACAGGCACTTGATGCAGAATCAAGAATGATAAAGCTGAAAACAAATATGCAAAGGTTTATTGAGTGCTACATTCTTATGTTTCATTTCAACTATAGATTTGTTAATTTATTTTGGATACACATACTACTACTTGGCTTGAATCTGCTTATGAAGTGGTCGTCCATTTCTACAGGCTCGAAGAGAAAATGTTTGACATGGAATCAGAAAATAAGATCCTTCGACAACAATCATTGTTAGGAGCACCTGTAAACTCAAGTTCAGAATTTACTCCAATATCTGTGACTCCGGTACTTTCAGAGTTCTCCTATTCTTCTATGTAACTATCCACTCTAATTTTCAAGCTATATCTCAAAAACTTTTGTTTTAATTTGCTGTAGAAATTGCCAAATGGTCACCTAGTTAGTGAAGATTCTAGACTCAATGTAAGACTTATTCCATTCAGTCTTATTTCCAACATTCTTGCTGTACAAGATTTTGTTTGTCATGTCAACTGCAGTCTTTAAATTTGGTGCTTTTTATTGTATTTGTAGGAGCCACAAAGTGCAACTCCTGTCAAGAAGCTAGATTTTGAATCTGAAAACAAGCTCGGACGATCCCAAATTGAACGCCAACAAGTATGATTATGCAAATATTTTTGACTGCTTAGTAGTGATTCATGTTTCCTTTGAGAAGTAGTAGTAATTCATGTTGACATTCTAATCAGAGATTGTATATTTGTTGCAGGAGAATGTTGATGCTCTCATACATTGTGTGGCAAAAAACATTGGCTTCAATCAGGGAAAGCCGGTGGCTGCATTCACAATTTACAAGTGTCTCCTCCATTGGAAATCATTTGAAGCGGAGAGGACTAGTGTGTTTGACCGCCTTATCCAGATGATTGGTTCTGCCATTGAGGTAAAAAAGTTATGTTGTATTTGATGTGTTCTTAAACTTAACACCTTAATAATTCCATTATGAAACTTGAGGATTATTAAGGCTGTGAGCTTGTCATGCCGCATTTCTTTTAGTTGCAATTGTGGTGTCAATTGTTTTGCTATAAGTAAAATCCATCTGCAATGGTGGGATCAAAAATTCTCCACCCAATAATGAAACAACCTGAAAAAGTGTCAATTATTTTCCCAAAGCGACCCAAAATCAAATCCGAACTTACTGACTAATAGATACTTGGAATGATTCCCTGCACTAGGAACAAGGTGAATTTTCACCTGTGGCATGAAATACACCAGTTTCTTATGATTTTTCTTCCATTTGATTAATAATCCCCTCTTATTCCTGTCTAAAATTGCACCAGTAAATTTGGACCCCTCATTAGTGTTTTGCTGTCTTGTAGAATCAAGATGATAACAATGAGCATCTGGCTTATTGGTTATCAAATACATCGGCTTTGTTATTCCTTCTGCAACGGAGCTTGAAAGTGTCTGGTGCTGCTGGCAGTGCAGCACGCAAACCTCCACCCCCTACATCTCTCTTCGGAAGGATGACTATGGTACTTATCTCTTATGTTATTTTCTGCTTTGATAATTATTAATTAGTGATCTGAGCCTTTGTATTAGGGTGAATACTTTTTCCTTGTTAACCTATGTGGAAAATTTTCCAGGGTTTCCGCTCGTCTCCTTCCTCCTCCAGTCTTGCTGCGGCTGCAGCTCTTGACTCTGTTCGCCAAGTGGAAGCGAAATACCCAGCTTTGCTTTTCAAGCAGCAGCTTACTGCATACGTGGAGAAAATTTATGGCATTATTCGTGACAACTTGAAGAGGGAGTTGTCATCATTAATTTCCCTGTGTATCCAGGTATTCTCTAAAAACTTGTTTGAGTACTTCCATTGTTCAACTTCATTCATCTAATGTAAAAGGTTTAATCAAGTCTACAAGAAAGCCTTCATAAAGAACATGAATTATATGGGGCAAAGGTTGTATACCTCTACACCCTACCTTAAGGCAGCCGTTAGTAACATCTTTTCTCAAATTCTCCTGTATTTAAAATTTCCCTTTGTTTTGCTGCCTATTATAACTTTATAAGTAAAAGACTTGTGATTGTTCGAAACCAATCTATCATTTTTTTCCTCAGAAAATCTGTGAATCTAAATAGTTTGGAGGTTCCCACAATCCCACCTAAAAGTTAAGGGGAAAGGGTTAGTTGGTTCTAATGTGCCTCACGTTTGGAAGCATAAAAGGCTGTCTTCTGTAGACCCTGGTTTTTGTGGTTAACAAGTTATCTAGGTGATGTTTTTTCTACCAGTTGTAATTAATGAAGTCTGAGTGGAATACGTTTGTTTCCGTGACAAGAATTTTGAGAAAGCACGCTATTTTTAAATTGTATGGGTTACCCTCTCCGCATTGAGAGGATGGTTCTAAGATTCAAAATGTAAATTTGTATGAACCTGAAGTATCCTTCAAATATATGCATTCCCTATGCTCTTTGTAAACATCTGTTATGGCTTTTATAATAGTTCTATCCCGTCGATGTATGCTAAACAACTCCGAAGAAAATGCAAGAATACTTATCTTATTTTGGAAACTTAGCATTTTGTCCTGTTCGCTTTGCCTGCTACAGTTTCAGCTGTTGGTTATTCTGAAATCATTTCTGTATGATGTTCCAGAGTCTTCTTTTTTGGAAACATCTTACTTCCTTAATCTGTGATCTGTGATTGACTTTTCGCAATGCTATTTTCAGGCGCCTAGAATGTCCAAAGGAGGTGCCTTAAGGTCAGGTCGATCTTTTAGTAAAGAGACTGCAACAAATCACTGGCAGGGGATTATTGAGAGTCTTAACTCACTTCTGAACACGCTGAGAGAAAATTTTGTAAGTAATCATTCTTTTTTTGCTCTGTCCCGTCTATGTTACCCAACATCACCTTAATCTGAATCTGTTTTCTCTCGTTTGGTGGCGTTCTATTTAAACTTTTTTGGTGGGTGTTCATGTAGGTGCCTCCAGTTCTCTGTCAGAAAATCTTTACCCAGATATTCTCATATATCAACGTACAACTCTTCAACAGGTAGGTCATGTATTTCCATTCCTCTGTATGAAAATTTCTGCAACTTGTGTTAGATATAACAAGCTTGTTTTTTAATGTTCAGTCTGTTGCTACGCCGTGAGTGCTGTACTTTTAGTAATGGAGAATATGTGAAATCTGGATTAGCTGAGTTAGAACTATGGTGTGCCCAAGCAAAGGAAGAGGTAGCTTTCCTATCATTCACCGGCTGTTTATCAGCAGGCATTCTCTTGGTTCTTCATGTGTTTGCTTGCTTACTAGTTTAATTACATGGATTTGAGATCTAATATCAGAATACTATTTACTTCCACAGCATGCAGGTTCATCCTGGGATGAACTCAAGCACATAAGACAAGCTGTTGGATTCCTGGTATGTTCCTTCTTTTATGTCTTTAGTTGCCATTATGTTAAAGGATGTAAATCTCGGTCTTTTTCCTTTCACTTCCAACCTTCATATGCAATAGTAATTTGATTAATTGTTTTCCATAATTCCATCTCTGAAATTATTTAGTGCCTTGATGAATATTTCTCCATTTCGGAAAAGAAAGGAATCTAATATGTGTCCTCGAATATTTGAAATTCATGCTTTAGCGTTCTCTATATCTATGTATTTAACGGCGTGTCTGTCAAGCTCGAGTCACGTACTTACGCAAGGCTGCATTTTCTATCACAGGTTATACATCAAAAGTACAGAATTTCATATGATGAAATAATTAATGATCTCTGCCCTGTAAGTCTCCGCTATCCTTGCTCGGATCTTGATTTCTTCTAATGACTAATGAACATGATTTCAACGGGCCACTTTGATAATCTGCAGTAGAAGTAACATTTTGCTGGCCAGATATTTATTGGTTATTTATAAAACTTGCGGTTATTCAACTTAGTTAGATTTTAATTGATAATTTCCTTAATGGACTTGTTAAATGCAAAAATTTGGTCAGGTTTGATATGTGGTTATGTTTCAGGTATTGAGTGTCCAGCAACTGTACAGAATATGTACCTTGTATTGGGACGATAACTATAATACTCGAAGTGTATCTCCTGATGTAAGTCTTTTTTCTTTGTGGTATCATACTGACATCCTATATTACTTACACTCATGTGGTTATGGGTATGATTCAGAACAAATTGCAAGTTTCCATATCTCCATTTTCAGAGTGTTAAGGAACAGACATGTGTATATTGAAATGAATGCCAATTTGTAAAATTCTTGATCTGTTTTTTCCCGTTCCCTGCAGGTTATTGGGAGCATGAGAGTCCTAATGACGGAGGACTCCAACAATGCAGATAGCAATTCGTTTTTGTTAGATGATAGTTCCAGGTAAAGTAACATATTCTTGCAAAAAGGATGCTGTTAAATGTTAATGAATGAATGATACTGTCTTTAATCTTTCAATTAATTATTGCCCTGAAAGTGAACCATGAAATTTATGTACACGCAGCATTCCCTTCTCAGTCGATGACATTTCTGGTTCAATGCAATCGAAAGAGTTTGTTGACGTAAGACCAGCTGAGGAACTACTTGAGAATCTGGACTTCCAGTTTTTACATGAATGAAGTTCCACAAACTCATCAACTATCCTTTTTTCTTCACTTCACCCCTTTTGGGGCGCCGTAAGGTAAACAGTGCAATCATTCTATTTATTTGTTTGGAGTCTCCTCAGTCCTCAGTCCTCAGTCCTCAGTCCTCAGTCCTCAGTCCTCAGTCCTCAATCCTCAAAGCAGCGTGGTGTTAGATTTAGTTTATTCTTTCACACCATCATCATATCATATCATATATTTGTAAATTTTCTCATAGGGTAGAAACTAGAAAGGGTTGAAACTTAAAAAGTTATATTTTTCTCCCTGTTTTTTGTATTGCCAATATTATCGGCTAGTAACTTTTTTTTTACAAGTTGTTCAAGTCATGATTTCTTCACCTCCCCAATATTTATTAGTACGGGGGAAGCAGGGTTATTTAGTTATTTTGTTGATGTTGAAGAGTTTACTAAATATTATCTTTTTTGTACAAAGAAACAATGCATATATTGCAAATGTACAATTGTAATGATAATTAATCAGCAATTGTATATGTTTTCTATTAGTTTTGTTGTCAACTCCTTATGTTTTTCTTCGTCAAAGGTCAGTTCAATTTTTTATTTCTTCTTCTTCTTCTTCATGCTTACAACCTACCAAATCGAATAACAATGTCTTGCTTTGAAAACTTGCAAAAGGAGAGAGTATTCAAAGTGATCAAAGAGATTAGGTGAATGTTGAATCTAGTGTGTTGTGTCTAATCAATAGTTAGGGAGTTGGTTGGTTAACATTTGGATTTTCTATTTTAGAATTAAGGAGGGAGGTGATCTTTAGGCTCTGTTTGGTAGGGCGTAAAACGTTTTCATGGAAAACGGTTTTCCCCTTTTCAATCATTTTACGTTGTTTGGTTGGGTAATGGATGTAAAACAATTTTCCATGACTCCCTCAAAGGTGGAAAGTCCTTTTCCATTTGAAAGGGAGGGAAATCACTTTTCCTTCTTTCCTCCTTACCTCCCTCTCATTTTCCCCCCTCAATCTTTACCATTTTCTCCCATTTTCCTTAAGTTACCAAACAAAGGAAAACTAGTTTGGAATTGTGTTTGCCCTTGAAAAATCATTTTACAATGAAAACGTTTTATACCCTACCAAACGAAAGCTTAGTGTTTTACAACAAAATTAATACGAGATGGTCTCACAATTGTTCCTTGAGACTTGAGAGTAAATGATACATATTGGTATAGTCGTATAAACTCCTTAATTTTACTTATCGGGTCAATTAAATACCCCGTATACGCTGAGGCAAAAATAACGTCGTTAGAAACATAGGGACCAAATCCAATTCAGTTGTCATATTTGCATAATCTAGAATTTGAGAATTAAAATCCCTAGAGATCAAAAGACATTCCTTTACAAGTTTATCTGTCATGTGGAATCTCTTTCAATGTAAAACCAACAACAATCAAAATATATGCTCATAGTTGGTTCTGAACTATAGTATAACTCTTTTCCCTCAAAAAACAAAAACAAAAACAAAAAATAACATCCATATAGTACTACACATCGTATATAAATATATAATTCTTACAGTCTTTCATGCTCATCTAAGATTACTCCACATGAACAAAATTATAAAAACGTTCGTGTTATGAATTATAATAATTAAAAAAGATAAAGTCCCTCATTTTATTTTACCAAAATCATTTGAAAATGAAATAGATGAGGTCGACTTTCCTTACAAAAAGCTGCCTCCGTTTCAATTCAGTTCACTCCCTTATCATATCACCTCTTCTATACTATTTTCTCCGTATTTTGAAAAGAGATACATTTTTCTTAAAAAAATATATTTTAAAAAGAAATATACTTTCCTTTTTTGACATATTTTGGTCTCACTCCCATTATATTAATATTTCTTTCTTTCTTGTGGTCCCTATGCTTACTCTCATTATTTTTTTTACTATAATAAAAAATCCACCCACTACCCCACTTTCATCTTATTTTAGTAAATTCAACCCACTCTCCTAAAATTATGTGCCGGTCAAAGTGTATCTCTTTTTAAAATACGGAGGGAGTAATATATTAATAGGTGTTTGTAATTCCATGTGGCGCTCTACTCCTTCAATTCAACACATGTCATTCCATGCATCTACATATATTCCAAAATTTCAAAAACACATGTATAGTTTATACGAAATTCAAATCCATGACCACTTAATTCAAATACTAACGACTTATCCACCTAGTTATGTCATGCTACATGTTACTTTTTGCAAATGAAATATAATAACTGATGATAAAATCAATAACTAAATAAGAGTAGGAGTTAATTATGATTATTTCTCTACAAAAAAAAGGCATAGTTAAAATTATCCAAGTAATACTCAGGGCATCGTCCGAGTAAAAAAATAGTTATAGGAAATAACCCATCTTATCTACTCCTAAACTTCCCTCATAAACACATTTTTTGTTTTGGACGGGAACACATTAATTGAGGTAGACTAAGGGAATGCTTGATTGAGGGTAATGTATTAAAAGGGTAATAAAAGTCAAACTAAGGTATTTGAAGGTGATGATGAGGGGATGAAGTGGTGGCAAAGAGAACAAGTTAGTGTTGGCAAGAAGAAAATAAAAGGAAAGGGGGGACAAATACCCTCATCACGGGGGGAAAGTTACCCACCATCCACTAGGGTGATTATTACCCTCATTTGGGGGTAATTACTTCTCCCCTTCCTCCCTTCTCCTCACAACACCACCACTACCACAACTTCTCATCACAATACCACCACACCACCCTCTTTGCAACCACCTCAATTCACCTCAATTGTCCTTTTATTATGGTGGTTTGACTTTTATTACCCCCATAATCCATTACACTCAATCCAAGCGTGCCCTAAGTAATTAAAGTATTGTTTTCATATTATAAGCATGAGACTTTTCTTTCTTCTTTTTGACATAGGAAGCATGAGAGTTATTAATTAATAATTACTATTATGTGTCCGTGTTATTGCACGGGTACCTATAAAAAATACGGATGACTATGTTAATTACAATGTTTATTATTTGGTAATATCAAAACGTTTCTAAACATTGTATGTCCCTTATGGAAAAATGTATCCAAAATTAAGTTATAGATTTAATTATGAGAGTCTAAAAAAGTATGAACATATTGTCTACCTTCTCTAGCCCGAATAATCATAATCCGCAAATCTCGATATTCATATTGGTCACGCAACATGGTTCGAGCATTCCGAAACATCGTAGCATATGGATTTACATTGTCAAGCATTTTTGTAGTCCTTCTATATAGGATTATGGGGCTTATCATAGAAGATTCAGAACCATCTATCACATGCATGCGATTTTGTACTTCGTTGTCAATGGCATAAATGTACAATTACACCAACTTTAGCAAATTTTTTGGCTCTGCGATTAAAGATCCAATTTTATGATGATTATTACCACTTATGCGGAAGACATAGGGGCCTCTACCGTCATTAACGGTGTTGTCAATTATTTCTACCGCCCATAAACGTGAATGCCAACAAAGAATTGAATGTTCGAGGTTTATATCTCAAATGGTGATTCGACAAAAGGGACTTGAATACCTTCATTTTATTTCTCATTACCTTTTACATTATTTTAATACCTTAATACCCTCACTTACCCACTTGTATTTTATTAGAATTAACTCACCCTCTTTAAACGGTGTGCCGATCAAGTGCACCATTTATTATATATGGATGGAGTATGTTATTTTTCTAATCATATCAATCACACGTTACTATATATAATTCCTTCATCCCAAACTAAAGAGGGTTTACTAATGTTTAGTTGTCTATAATATTAATAATCATGTTTTAGTTAGGCTTAGATCTTTCTTCGAGAATAATGTAGCCATTTAACAAAACTAAAATTAAAAAGGAAGCAGAGGAAAGAGTTGCAGTAATCAACAAAGTGGCAACTAATTCAAATGCATCTCATATATTTTTTGGTACGATAGTTAGGAGGACATCCAGATTTCAAAAGACTCGAATGTGGCAGAAGGCTCTTCTTCGAAGACAAAGGGCTGTGCTCCTTTTGTTGTTAGCGATTCAACAATGGATAATCCGATTACCATTGTTGAAATGGAAGATGGAGAAATCACCAACAATTAATTCTCCCAAGTGCCTTAGTAGTGTTTCATCTTTTTGCTTATATAGATAACCAAGATTTTTTGTGGCCTCAAGGTTTATCTAGGTTGTTGGGATATTTTGTAGTAGGGAGGTATGATATTATCGTTATTTTCTTCACCAGAAGGGAAGCTGATTTGTACCGAACCTACCTTAATGTTTTATTAATATACTCTTTTTTTCATGTGTTAAAAAATCTATGTGGTGTAGTGGTATACCAAGCTTAGTCAAAGGACATCTAACTCAAATTATTAAGCATAATCTTCATTCTTTCTCTTCTTTCTAAGATTTCTCTTTCAAACTTCAACAATTTATACACAATTACTCGTCCTTACGCCAACAAAATTAATAGGTTTGCTGACTCGTGTAATTGCATATATTTTTATACTTGGTAAACTAAGAGTATTCCCTTAAAAAAAAAAAAAATCTAAGGGTACACTAGTAGAAAAAACCCTTATTGCAGCGGGCTTTTAGACCCCTGTTGCAGCGTACATCGTATGCTGCAACTGGGGGGCCTGCAACAAGTCTGAACTTGTTGCAGCGTACATGTTCGCTGCAAAAAGTGATTTGTTGCAGCGGGCTTTTAGATGTACGCTGCAACAAGTGCCAAAAAATTGGCAAAATTTTGGACTTGTTGCAGCGTACATATAAAAGCCCGCTGCAACAGACCCAACTTTTTGCAGCGTACATTTATTTGTACGCTGCAACAAGTCTGAATTTTTGCGAAATTTTTTTCCCTTGTTGCAGCGTACAACATATATGTACGCTGCAACAAAGCACTTTTGGCGGGAAAATTCTAATTTTGTTTAGGGATACCTAGAGTGCCTTGCACCAAATATAGATGGGCACGTTTGTACTAGCAGCACACCAGACAGAGCCGAAATGCCACAGAAGCTTAAGGCAGATGGGCACGTTTGTACTAGCAGCACACCAGACAAGGAACAAATAGGAGATAATGGCAAAGCCTAACATGTAAACTTTTCCATGAAGCAAAAGGTATCAATAAACAAAATCTGAAAATGGTGGCCAAGCAGATGATCACTTGAGTATTCACATCATCTACCAACCAAAGGGAAAAAAAAACTAAATTAAAGAAGTCAAAGTACATGTAGTTAGTCTAAGGAAGCCTCTTGCAAAACATTGTATTGTATTTCTCTTCAACTCAATCAAAAACAGTCATGACATTCAAAATTGGAATAGTCCTATTCATAGAAGTTTATGGTTTCAAGAAAGATTTGAACTTGTTGGTCCAGCACCAAAGCTTCCAGCTCCACGACCAAAGCCTGACCTACCACTAGAAGAACCCTGTGAAATAATAAAATATGTATCATCAAACACGAATCTGGTACAATGGGGAGAGGGGAGACAATCACAAACTCACACCTTATACGACCACAGACAAAGAGTAAGCCCTGTTTTAGGCAATATAAAATCAGCCATCTAATACTGGTTCTATCCATGATCCACATGTTTACACATCCTTCAGGAGGTGACAAGGGAAATATATAGCATTGTATTCATACAGATTAATTTACCTTTCACGCAAACACTATGCTTTTATATAGAGGAAATTCAGATCCAAATAGAATTATCAACTAAGTCTTCTAAGTACCGGTATTCTGGACAAAGCTATCTCAGCAGCTGAACTGGGCCTAGGATCCAATCTCATATCCATAACCCTTGAATAGGTTCATAGAATATTGTAGAATTATTTATATCCAAATTCTACACATCACTGATATTCAACAACGCCAAAGTAATGGCAACAAACACATGACACGTAGGATTCCACTCTATTGCATATATCTTCTTCACAAATGTGATCAGTTCCATCGTTTTAAGTTACAGAAGGTAGTACAGCATATCATTCAGTAGATAACTAGGTATAGCTCGCTTCACTGAATCACCGGAATGTAACGTAACAACATTGTAATAAAAATTCAGATCATCAAAGAAAATAAATATTAGGGTCTTAATAGTTAATACGGAGTACTATCCAAGTGCAATTAGGACTATTAAAAAACAGAAGCTACCCAAGAAACTCAATTAGCACTATCAACGTTTCACACTTACCCCAAATGATGGTCTGTAATCAGCAGGAGCACCGCCCTTGTCACCGGAATCACCTTCACCACGAGGTCCAGAACGGTAGCCATCCCTATCACCAAATCTAGGCCTGTCTCCTTCAAATCGCGATCCCCCACTGGTAAAAAATTCAACAACATAACAACCAAGTTAGAAAGCTGACATCCAATTTGAAAAAACAACAATATCAGCAGAGCGCCACTAATAAGATAAGTTTGTACTCCGTATTAAACTTGTGTTTACCATCAGAAGGGAAATCACAATTATGACAACCTTAACCATTTTGACTATAAAAAAAAAAGAGCAAGCCATTACCGTGGGCCAGGTGCGCCGCCCATTGGCCTGCCAGCAGGCTTCATCTGCTTCTTTAAGGTAGCAGGGACAATCTCTGAGGGAAGGTTGAGGTAAGTACGAAGGAATTCAATACCCTCGTTGGTCAAGAACCAGTAGTAGTGCATCCAAGCAAAGGTCTCCCTCACATACTCCTTGGACTTAAAGCTTTGCATCAGCTTGATCACTTGCAGATTCGGGACATCAATGTCAGGGTGCTTTGCCAAGTTATAATCTTTCTTTGCAAAGCAAACTCCCTCTGTTCAAAATTCATTCCAGTTCTAAATCAGTACAGAAAGCTTGCATTTCTGAATCACTTTGATAACAGAAAAATCTCTTATGGTTCTGATTAAAGAACTCCAAAAGATTAACTATGAGTCTATAACTGACAAAAGCTAATTTAAAAAGGAAATCTACAAACAAATAACATACAAAACTCAATGCGATTATGAGATACAAATAATGGAGTAGCACAAGCCGTATCACCGTCAAGTCACAACAGTAACGCGGTGCAGCCACATTCAACATTAACAATTCAACGATTTCAACCTAGTGCAGCTAATAGAACATTGGTTTGTACTCCGTACATTTATATGATAGTAAAATCTAATCACCTTGGGAAGCAATTCTTAATTAAGATATGTTGTTCACAAATCATACCTCTGGCTATCTGTGACCACGAAAGACAAAGCCTAAACCAAATTGGTGCTAAAAGTTACTGTTCC
Organism: Spinacia oleracea; assembly: GCF_020520425.1. NCBI lineage: Eukaryota > Viridiplantae > Streptophyta > Magnoliopsida > Caryophyllales > Amaranthaceae > Spinacia > Spinacia oleracea. The sequence continues at coordinate 129,614,825 of NC_079492.1, forward strand.
ACACTTCCACCTATCACTCAGACATGTAAATATATCCCAGAGTTACCACTTCCTTAAATACCCCAGTATCCCAATCCAATATTGAAATTTGGGATAAATGAAAGATAACACATTTCAACTGTCAAAATGAAATACTCCGTAATATAAATTTAAAACCAACCACATTGGAAAAAACCCAGATATTCATATCATATTGCCATAATCTAATCAATTATTCACTAATAAAAATAAATTAAATTTAAGTGGGAAATGGAAGTCTGTTCATATAAAATTGCACCAAACACAAAAAGGAAACCCATAATTTAGATCAAGAAAGAGAGAGATGACCTTGGAAGAGGTACTTGCTGATCTCACGGCGGTTCTGCTCAGTCATGATCTGTTCAACAATACCCAAAATTATTATGAAATTTCACACACAAATTAAAAGGAAATTGAAGAATGAGAAATGGAAAATACCATGTTGACGGAAATACGAAGAAGGGATCTGTGGGAATCGATCAAATGGTGAAACTTGCAAAGGGAATGCCGCAATAAACCTTGAAATAAAGCTTAAATCGCAGAGAAACCCTAGTTTTGTTCTTTCGTAGATTTTAAAAGACCCCGTTTAATCGTTTAATAATTGAAAAACAGCCAAAAAAATCAAAATAAAAACGAAAATCAAAACGAAAATCAAAAACGAAAATCAAAACGAAAATCAAAACGAAAATCAAAAACGAAAATCAAAAACAATAATCAAAACGAAAATCAAAAACTAAAATTGAACCCTAATCTGAAAACGAAAATAAAAAACGAAAATAAAAATTGAACACACCATACCGAAACCACCGGAACCACGACGCCGAGCAACCACCGGAACCACGACGCGACGGGGAGATGCTGAACCCCCGGCCGACCAAGAATATATCTTTCAGTGACAGGCCGCGCGAGAATTGAACGGGATGGGGGAGATGAGGCGAGAACACCACACACCGGCGAAGACAGCGATGCAGGGCTGAGCAACGCTTGGGTTCGACGGCGACGCAGGGCTGAGTTCGACGGCGACGCAGGGCTGAGTTCGACGGCTGAGTTCGACGGCTTGCTTGGATATTTGTTTAAGGGAAAAAGCTTGGAGCTAGCAGAAAAGGAACAACGTACGTTTGAGCGCGGTTTGTTGCAACCTAGGAAAGTAAAAAATTTGAAACGCGGACTTGTTGCAGCGGGCAATAACATGTATGCTGCAATAAAGTCGGGTTGTTGCTGCGGGCTTTTATTTTGTACGCTGCAACAAACACATTTGCTGCGAACAACTAAAATGTACGCTGCGATAACCCTTTAAAGGGTTTGACCCGCGTTGACCGACTGGTTGTTGAAGCGTATTTATACATGTACGCTGCAACAAGGGGGCTGCAACAGGGGTTTTTTCTACTAGTGGTATGTTTCAATTCTGCTTCGATGGTTGAAATGGTGATTTTCTCTCGAAAATGGTCCTTTCTCTAGATTTATCAAATTCTCACATCTAGTTCCTCTTATTCTGTTTTTCTTTAGTTGTAAATTTATTTTTAATTGATCTAATCCTTGGTTAATATTTTTTTTTTCATATTCTTATGTGTTATTTTTTCACCATTTTTGTTGGAGTTTTCCGGTTTAATTTAATTAGAATGACATGAAATTGGGTAGAATATAGATATGCATATTACATTAGTAGAGAAATTAAATTGTAGCGGCAAGTGGAAAATGCAGAGCTGTTGAAAATATGTACAGTTTTGCATGTAGGCTTAGAAGTAATTTTGTGTAATTTAATTTTCAATATATAATTCTGCCAAAGTTATAATATTTTTATTTTTATTTTCCTATTGTGTAACTATGTAGAATTCGATTTTCCATGGCTAAAATATGTTTTTTATTTTTTGGTAGTAGCTAAAATATGTAACGTTTTCATTTTGTACTATATATTTGTCATGAAATTTGAAAGTGAATAATTGTTCTAAATTATTTCCTTATTCTATCATGTCCACTAGTTACCCTTTATTATTGTTATTTCCAATTTAGTCTCCCCATTAATTTGTGTGTGGGTGATTTTGCTGATTTGTTAATTTTTTTTTATTTTCTGATCTTCCTTAAATAACGAAGCATGAGAGGTGAGGATTGGGGTTTTGAATCCCTCACATTCCTCACCACTTTGCTTTAATAATATAGATTCATAAAAATATGACTTTTAATGAAAAGCATTTAGTTTATTTACTAATTATTGTTTTGAAAATAACTTTAATTTATATTATTGTTCCGTATATTAATTTAAAAAACCGAGCATAGTTATGGGATTACCTAGTTAATTTCCAAACAAAAGTTAATGAAACACATTTCAAATCTTAGGAATTTTTTTGACAAAAAGATCTAAAACGTGGGATTGAAAGGGCATAGAATGAATAAATGACAGTAGGACCTTTGAGGTAACTAGGTCATTGACTTTGTAGCAAGAAAACACTAACTAAAAAGATTGAGACATGTACCCTTAGCCTGTTGAAATTATTAAAAACCAAATCAAAACCTTTTTTTCTTTTTCCTTTATTTTTTTAGCCCCAAATTGGATTGAATGGCCATGAGGATTTCACATGGATTGCCTAATGCCAACATGAAGAGTACACCCTCCTCAAATAATAGGGTTTGGACCAAATATAATCCCTAATTTTGGACCACCCTATATTATTTATTTGCTCATGTTATTTTTAATGCATTTACATATATTTTCGGCTATACCAAAATAGATCGAAATTATATTGTACATTTATAATTGTGACCTTGACTCTTTGTTATATTGTGTACATATCCATTTTTTGCAAAGGATTTTCTCAACTTGCTAAAATTGCTCAAAATGGTGTATTTGCCGTGTAACTTGTTTAAGTTTTGCTTCCACATTTCAAGTGGATAATGTGCTCATGTTATGTAGTAATAATGGTACTCGGTTTCAAAGAAACTATACTAGGACTCTAGGAGTAGGATTTTTAGCCAAAACTCATACGGAAATAGTAATTTATTGTGCCTTCCTTGGTCTTTGGAGATGTACTTTAATTCTATATTAAGTACAAAGTAATTATGTTAGGATTCCCCGTAAAACAAACAAAAAGTAATTATGTTATAAAAATAATCCACATGAAAGTATGAAACTATTTTTCCGACGACATTGAAGAACTAGAAGAAGGATGGCCAAATTCTGAGACTAGCGAGCTACTCCACCTTTAGTCTATTACCAACAAATTGATTATTCACTACAAGAAATTGTACTATTAACGACGGGAAATCCCGTCGCGAAAGGTCAATAATTGTTGATTAACGACGGGATTTCCTGTCGCGAACCCGTCATAAAAGGGGGCCGTCGTTAATAGAAATCCCGTCGTAAATCCGTCGTAAACCCGTCGTAAAAGACATTTGCGACGGTTATTCCCGTAATTGTTAAAAGGCTTTTGCGACGGGATTTTTGACCCGTCGTAATTAGGTTATCGTTAAAGATACAAATTCTTGTAGTGATTTTAGAATCAACCCTATTAAACTTGTATGTGGTCAAACTCTGCTCTGATGTAGATTACATGATGTTCGTTTAAATAGATTAGTGGCCGGTGATGAATTAGAACATGAAACGATGAAATTTAAATCATTAAAAAGATAATTTCTTTAAATTCATTCCCGTGACCACAATATATTATAGGTGACAAAACGAGTCGTTAATGTACTAGTACTATAAGTGATTTTGGCACATAAAAAAATAATTTTGGCATAACCCACCAGTGAAAGCGCACGGAACTTTACTTATTTAGAAATGTGCCAAAATCAGTTTATGTATTATAGTAACTCGTTGAGCAAATTAAAAATATGATTGGAATTTGTGAACTTGAAATTAGGTCAAAATAAGATGAAAACATTAACTCTAGAATCTAGATGATAAAATCAAAGATAAAATCTAGCTAGTAACATGTGCCTTAAAGTTAAAATTATTGAACAAGAGAATGGGATGTAGGGCAAGATAGATTTGTGGTTGTTGGTGCGCTTGCCTTTGCCAGCAGTTGGGTAAGGTCTTTAGCTTTGAATTTGAATAAGTTGCCTATGTTTTGGGGGACTCTTCTATTTGTCCTTCTATTCTTCGATCTGCACTTGTTATTGTGTCTTCAAATGGTTCAAATTATTATTAATGTAACTAAGCTAGCACGAGGACACCATCATGTACTTGTTTCTATACATAATTCCGTCAATCATCAATCCGTCTATAATAGTCACATATGCAGTACAAAGTACAAAGTTCTCAAAATTTATGCTATGGTAAATTATAGCTGTGTAATCTTATTTCGTGAAATTATCTTACTTAACTGACTTATATAAACTTATATTTTATAAAATAAGGGATAAGTGATAATAAGATGAACAAAACATAAACCTAAGCGTACTAATATACTTCCCAGTTCCCATGCTAACTAGCTACTGTTGTGTGTCGTCTCTACAAATTAAGGATGTTGATGGGGTTTCAACCCATGTGGCCATATGAATATACTCCATGCTATCTTTACCAGTTAAAGTAGGTAATATCCATCCATTCACGACATTATTGCTTTGTAAGTTTGCTAGTCTCAGCTGCCTCACTATGAAGAAGGAGAGTTATCCAAAACATGCAATGACAAGTTGGATAATTCTAAGGAAAAAATATTAGTATTAGCACAGGAAACATATTACGGAGTAGAAAATATTACGCACTCTCGTACATGATATTATTTCGACCTATGTATATATTGTTGGACCCGGATCGTCCAACGTGTTGGGCCGCATGCCACCTTCATCTTACATCCTATTAGGATGGTAAGTCTACTTTAGTCCTAGCCCGCACGGGTTTGTTTTTGGCACCTTCCCAAAAATCCTCACATTAATCAAGTTAAGTGGACACTTATAAGGAATGTACTGTAACAATTTTTTATTCTGTCCATGTGGAACTTGGGTTATCATCCTAACATATATAACAAAATAAATCTAGAAATTGCTTGTTGGTTCAATGGTGATTGAGGCTGAACTTGGTAGGGAGAAGTCGTGTTCGATCCCCCGCAACAACAATTGAGAGGGGACTAAAACCTATCTACCCAGAACTCGCCCCGAATCTGAATTAGCCCTAAAGGTGAACCCGGGTGCTAACGCCAAAAAAATGATATTTATTTGGCTTGATGTCCATTAATCCTAATCTTCAACATTAAAATAGAAACATTTATGTCTAATTCGGTATCGTTTTTCTTTCGGATTTTGTGCTCGAGTGGTTTCCAGTTTTCAAAATCAAAATGTTTACATGGCTACTTTTTTCCCCATGATTCAATATAAAGGGGCTTACTATTTACCGCCCCACATTACTCAAAACCGCCCTAATATTTTACTTGTATAACCCTCTTTATTTACCCCTTTATTTTTAACATTTACCATTACCATTTCTTTTTTTACCGTTTCCCCCACCATCGGAACATCACTGTCGGAGCACCACCGCCGGACCACCGCAGCCGGAGCGCCGCCACCGGAGCACCACCGCTGCCGCCGGAGCACCGCCGCCGGAACCCACTTCCAACACCACGCCGACCACCACAATGCGAAACAACTTTTACATGGCCGAGACTACCGGAGGAACTTCAAATTCACAAGAGGTATTTTTTTTTCCGGAAAAAAATTTAATGGACTTATGCAATTCTAGCTCCGACCATGGTACAGACTTATGAGTTTTAAGTCTGTACCATGGTACAGACTTATGCAATTCCAGCTCCAACTATGGTACAGACTTATGCAATTCTAGCTCCAACCATGGACGGAGCTAAAACTTCATAAGTCTATACCACGGTTGGAACTAGAAATTCATAAGTCCGTTAAATTTTAAGTTTTTTATTTGTTGTTTAATTTGGTTAAATTTTTCCGAAAAAAACATTACTGACTTATGCATTTTAAGTTTGTACCATGGTACAGACTTATGAATTTTAAGCTCGTACCATGGCAGGGGCTTACAATGCATAAGTCTACACCATGGTGTGGGCTTACGATACACAAGTCTGTTAATTCACAAGATTTTTTTAAAAAAAAATTGTGTACTTAAAACAATTCATAAACTTATGCAATTCTAGCTCCGACCATGGTATAGACTTATGCATTTTAAGTTTGTACCATGGGACAGACTTATGTGTTTTAAGCTCATACCATGGCAGGAGCTTAAACTGCATAAGTCTACACCATGGTGTGAGCTTAAAATGCATAAGTCTTTACCATGGTATGAGCTTAAACTGCATAAGTTTGTGTCATAAAAATAAAATTAGTATTTTTCTTATATGTTGAATATAAAAATTACTTTGTTGAAAGAATTTATTTTTTTAAATGGGCAGGTTCTGTTGCTAGATTTTGGAAGCGAGCTGGTGATGGAACGAAGAGGGGTGGGGGAACGAAGTGGGTGCCGGTGAAAGGGGGACAACGCCGACGAGGGGAACGAAGTGGGTGCCGGTGAAAGCGCCGGTGAAAGGGGTGCCGGTGAAAGGGGACGGTGAAGGGTGTGGTGGTGGTCCGTTTTTTACACTGCCGGTGAAGGGAGTTTCTCTCTCCTAAGAGAGAGGGAAGGTTGAAAAATGAAAAGTTACTTTAAATTAAATAAGGGTATTGATGTAAAAGAATATGGCGGTTTTGAGTATATTGGGGCGGCTTTTAGCGCTCATATGATTTTTAAAATAAAAAATACAAAAACTAAAAATTGAGAGTGATACCGTATCATATCATGTCATGTTAAGATAGAATATAGGAGATATTATATTGTGAATATTGTGTAGAGTCCTAAATATGGTATGTTACCTAATATGAGTCCTACATATGGTATGTTACCTAATATGTAATCTAGGGTTTAGGTAATGAGTTGTACTATATATATACGTGTGTTATTAATGAGAAGGATACGAGATTACACAATATTTGACATGGTATCAAGAGCTTAGGGAGATCTTACGACCCGTCTACAAAAAAAAATTATCCCCTGCCGGTGGGTTAGAAAAATAAATCCACCGGCGGGATTCGTAATTAATATAATAATTCCGCTGCAAATTGGTAGAAGATGAGGTTGGTGTTGGAGAAAAGACTCGTACTTGGAATCGTGTCCAATTCGAGTATTCATATTGAGATAATTGGTGAGTTCGAAAAGAAGGGCGTTCTCATCAAGAGAGAAAAAAAAAAAAAAAAAAAAAAGTGCAGGTTCGAAAAGAATGGCGTTCTTGCTCGATTTTTTTTATTGAAGAATGGTGTTTCCAATCGCAACGTTCGTGAAACTGTCGTTACGATTGAGGGAGGGAGTTAAGAATAACGTAGTTATCCTAGAGGATAGAATATCATATGATATAGAGTTATGTTATATGATATGAGTGATACTGAGGGAGTGTCGTCACCTACGGGTGATACTGAGGGAGTGTTGTCGCATACAGGTGACAATGAGGACGTGTCGTTGACTAGTGGCGTCGACGAAGGGGTGTCGTCGCCTGTGAGGGAGGAACAACAACATTATACACCCAGTCGAGTGGAATCAGACGTCGTCTCAGCAACGACAGGTGTCGATGAGACGACGTGTAGTGATGAGAGTGAGACAAGGCAGTCATCAGCCCGTCGTATGTGTCGACGAAGGTTCAGTTAGCAGATATCGTCACTAAAGCGTTGGGGAAGAAGCAATTTGAGTTTTTTTTTGAACAAGATGGGCATTCGAAATCTTCATGCTCCACCCTGAGGGGGGATGTTAAGATAGAATATAGGAGATATTATATTGTGAATATTGTGTAGAGTCCTAAATATGGTATGTTACCTAATATGAGTCCTACATATGGTATGTTACCTAATATGTAATCTAGGGTTTAGGTAATGAGTTGTACTATATATATACGTGTGTTATTAATGAGAAGGATACGAGATTACACAATATTTGACATGTCATGAGTTGATGACCCTTAATTAGTCGTTTTCATGTAGCCGGGAGTACTTATGTTCTAGAGAGGACTGAGGAGGTAATGAAGAAATGAGAGTCTCTTTCAAGTTTCAAGTAGTTATAAATGGAGTACTCCGTATAATTTATTCATAAAATTGTCGTTTTATAAAATGATTTGCCAGCTAGACGATGACATGGAAATTAATTATAAGAATCCAACAAAGTCGTTATCTGATGCATATATTCCGGCATATGACAAACTGTACCGACGTTGGTCCTTGTTCTACCGGCCTAGCTACACTCCCTCGCCTTATCATTAAAACGTCCTATCGATCTAAATTTGTGGAGATCTTTTTCTTAAATCTCTTTTTCCTTCTCACTTAACTCATTATTGATAAAAATAAAGATATAATCTTTTTTAGAGAAAAAGGTATTTTAAGAAAATTAGGACTACATATTTACAAAAGGGTCCGATGTTTATATTTTTATTTAATTGTAGTACAACATTTTAAGCTCTCTCTTTTTCTTTAATCTTTTAGTTGGTAATGCGGTTTAAGTGGGGTTAGACCAAAATATAACGTCATTTCCTTTGATACTGGAAAACGTGAATTGATCGCACTTCAATTCACACGAAAATGGGATTTGTAATTTGGAATAATTTTTTTAAAAGGCTATTTTTAAAAGGAATTAAGGATCTTAATTAGTTCAGAACAGAGAGAGTAACAAATCCACGCTGTTGTTCGTTTTTCCAATGACATGAATTGAGAATTGCAGAGAACACCTGCCAAATACAGTATGTTACTCCAACGGAGGAAAAAGGCTACATGTACACCTAGTGTAAAATATTCTTTTGTACACTACCATTAATTTGTTGACATATCATCAAACCCACTAAAAAATGAGAATGAAAGACAATAAATGTGTTATTTCAATCAATAGAAAAGCATGGTGTATAAGATGTTTTGTACACTAGGTGTACATGTAGCAGGATCCCAGCGAAGTACTCCGTATTCATTTTCTCAAAATTCATGTTGTTGTTTCTCCAAATCGATCTTCTGCTACTGATTAAAACGACATTTATTAACTAATTGGAGTAATTAAATCAACATTAAAATGATAGTGAAGCATTAATGAAATTCATGCACGAGGCAAGAAAATTGCATATTGTCCTAATTCATGCATATTGTTTACTGGATTTTTTACTACCAATTTGGAACTTAATTGCTTAACAAAGTCAACTCACAAAGTCAAACCAATTTCAAAATTTCCCAAACAACTTAATTTCAATCTTAATCATAATGTGTCATTGTGTTAACTTAATTTAGTTACATTACTTACAAAGATTACACCGGATGTTATTCGTAATTATTTACGCCAGGTCACCTGGCCTATCTCCTACCTAGCTAACATTTTGCTAAACATGGTCTGATAATTAATTAAGTGTCAAAAAGTTGATGCGAGATCAGTCGGAAATTTATTCGAGCATGTAATCTATATTCCCTTTTCTCCTCCAAAAAAAATTCTTAATTTTCCCTTGAGAATTATATACTTCCGTTTTTTAATGTTAGTCTTATTTCCGTATTGAGTTGTTTTTGTTGTTAGTATCTTTTAGAATTTTTGATTATTTGTCCAACATTTATTCCTAATATACCCTTGTAAATATCTAAACTATCCACTTGTTTAATCCCAAGTAATCATTTATCCCTACTATACCTCTTAATTATCTATCTCTCCTACCCACACTGGTTATATTTTATTAAAATTCACGTGATAAATGTACTAAAATTGGATTGTCTTATATTTCAAAAGAGACTAACATTCAAGAATGGAGGGAGTACTGCCATTGATATCCATGTGGTCTCATGTGTTTCTAAATCTTTCTCTAGGCAATTTTTAATTTTAATTTTTGGTCAAAACAATTTTTTCAGTTCTTAATTGATATCAACGGATCATTACCAGAGAATCTATCAGTAGTTACCAGGTTCCAAACTCATGATTGTAATTATTGTTTGATTCCTTCCTATTAATTAAGGTTTTACAGGTATTTTAGTTGCAAAGTTAGTTAGGTTCAGGTTTATTATTGAGGCGTAAGATATTTGACAATGAAATACTACGTAATACCTCCTTTCATTAAGTTTTTAAGCTTTAAAAAATGTGTCCAACAATTAAAATTTTTTACCATAAATTTTCAATATTATATCTATTAAAAAATATCATGAGATACCTTGTTAGATTCGTCTCGAGATGTATTTTATAAATATCAACTTTTTATAATTTTTTGTCATACATATTTGAATATATTACCGGTCAAACATTGCACCTTAATCCGTGCAAATAGTAAGTATGAAGATCTTTTTTTAACGGAGGAAATACTTTGTTAGTTTTACAGAGTTCCTCAAGAGGGGGGGTGAATTGATATTTTACGTATTTATAAAAATTAAACTACAAGGAACAGAAACAGTAAAATATGCAAGCAAGATTTAGCGTGGAAAACTCTCTAGGCCCAATAGAGAGGAAAAAACCACGGCCCCTTTGGGGACTTAAACACTTTCACTAATTAGGCAAAACAACTTAGTTTCTTTACAAACCTAATCTACTCGGGCCACAATCTGCCAATCGCCTCTGATTGCAGATGACTAGGAACAACCCTCTTTGTTCCTTCCCTTATGGAAACAGTCCCTCAACTGTTCCAACTCACTGATCTCTCGTGAGATCTTCTCTCTTGCTCAAGTAAGCCCGACTCAGGCTTAACTTACAATAACTCAACACTTTAATCAAACGTATAAGAATTAATTAACTACTTAACATACGATATAAGACCAAGTAACAAATACTGCTCTATATGGGAACAGGAACAGACTTCTTCAAAGATTAAGACTTTAAGGGTGATACCTGAAAGCTTCCGGTTGATGTAAATAAGTCTGATAAAAAGTTTCGCAAAGAACAAAGGTTGTATTTATACGAATCCAAGTGTTTAACCTAGATTGAAATCCAACCCAGTTTAGGACTCTTTTTAATAGATAGATTTTCGCAAATCTTACTTCAAACGCGTTTAGGAAAATCAATCTTTTCGTATTTTGAGAGTTATATGTTAACTCAAATTCAAGAGTATAACTTCAAACAGTTTTGTAAAATCAGTTTAAAACATTTGATGTTTATCTTTTTGTAAAAGTAAAACTGATTTATTTCGTTTCACGATATAACTAGGACTCTTCAAAATACTCTGTTCCCATACTAAGCATGTACTAAATTACATTGGTCTTATACCTTTCGACCCTTATAGAATTTGCTTGACTTGATCCTTGATTTAATCTTGCCACGTACTTTGAACTTAATTACTTCAAAGTTCCCTTGCTTGCTTCGGTTGTTGCATTTGTCCTTCTTTTAAGTATTAACCTGTTCCTGACATTCTCCAAAACAAACTATTAGTAGAAGGTTAGCTTGTCATCATCAAAACCAGGAATCAACAATTTCCCCCTTTTTGATGATGACAACCTTACAACTTGATAGGAGTAAATAACTTAAGGAATGAGATATGTAACCTGACAATCCAGAGTCAAAAACTTAACCAGGAACAGATGAGTCGCTTAGGTGGTGAACCCAAGTATAAAAACAAATATAATGGAACACAAGTTGTCCTCTCAATATCTTCCCCCTTTGGAATTATCAAAAAGGGAGTAGGGAAAAACGCGGAACCAAAGGAGAAGAAGAAGAAGGAGGATATAGGAATCATATTACCCTAGCAAGCAGATAGTCATCATGCAGCTCAAGTCGGTCAACGATTTTGACCGCACCCCTGCAAGCAGAACAAGATAAACGCAACATATAGCACAATACAAGCAAAAATTCTACAAGTCAGAGTGGGGCAACTATCAGAACGTAGGAAAAGCGCACTAATGAGCATTAGTCATAAACTTGGCGCATCCAAAAAACCAAACCAAAAAAAAATTGTTTAAAGAGCCAGCAAAAACAAAATAAAATGTTTGATGGACAGCAGATTATATGGGGTAGGATAAGCAAGGATTTTGTAGCAGGGTCAGGTTTGGGGAGATCCAGGAGCAGCATCCTCAGCATGTGTCACCTCCTCGACGATCATGTCAGCAAGGCGTTCTGTCATATCATTGAAGAACTCTGCCTGGTCCTGCTGCATCTTGTGAATGAGCTCCTGCAAAGAAGTAACAGCTGACAACAGAACCACATTGTCCAGCTGCAGTTGATCCACTTTAGCCACCAAGAGCTGCACTGAACCGTCTGGAGAGGGAGCAGCAGATTGGGTTTCACCATCTTTGTCTGATTCTGAATCCTCGACCTTGTAGACCGGAGGAATTCCCTTGGAAGAGCTGGCTAGACGGCTACTGCGACGGATAGGCTGATGAGATGATGTGGTTGGAATGTTCTTGGGAGAGGAGGTGGCTTTGATTGGACTTGCCTCCTTTGGACATAGGTCAACAGGAACACCCTCTGTCTGACCCTCTGTCTCATGGCAAGGAAGTGGTGCCTCCTCTTCCGCAGCTGATAGTTCATCTCCCTCATCAAGCTCCTCTTCTGCTCCTTCTAAATCATCCTCCTCCTCATCGACATCTTCTTCTCCCTCTTCCTCCTGAGGTGTAGTATCTCCCACATTCGTCTTACCAACACAGACGACTCCATCCACTACACTCAGGCTAATCCCATTCAAGCAAGCTTTGTTAAGAATATGGGCAGGAGTAAGAGGTTCAGCTGAGTAACGAGTAAGGTCAACCCCAACCTTTCTCATAATGAAGGTGAGAAGAGACCCATACCCAATCATATTGTTCTGGGAGATGGAGTGAGTGAGATGGGAGATAAAAACGACAGGAAAATTTATTTGACGCTGAGATTCGAGGAGAAAGATGTAGATCAGATCTAACCTGCTTGCCAAGGCACGCTTGTCATGACGCAGAACAATACCTCGTCGGACCACATTAAAAAGGACCTTTTGAAAAGGAGTGAGGACAGACTGGTTGAGAGCTTTTGGGTGTTTCCCTTGACCACCAAAATATGAGTAAACTTCCTGCATTGTTGCACCCCCGAGCTCAATTGGACCCTTTCCCTTGTGATAGACCTCCTCCCCTAAAACTAGGACTTTGAACCAAGACCCTAATTTCTCAGAATCGAAGCTAAATTGTTTCCCATTGACTTCAGAACTACAAATTCCCTTTTGATTGACAAAGTTTGAGCAAAATTCCCCCATTGCTTCTGGATACATGCAAGCTTTAGAACAAACCTCAAAAAGATAGGTCCAACCTTGAGACTCGATCGTCTCCAACAATTCTACAAACCCTATTTCCCGACACCAACCAAAATCTATGCTAAGACCAGGGAGCATACGATCTGGGGGAAAATAGAAAAATTTTGTGGGTTCGAGTTTTACCTTCTTCTCAGCTGGAAGATGAGGTTCCCCCTGAGTCAAAGCAGCAACTTCCTTCTTCAAGACCAGTTTCCGTTTGGTGGCGAGTTTTGTAGTTGATTTTGTGGCTGGTGGTTTTGGTGTGGGTTGTTTGGGAGGCATCGTTTCCGGATAAATGGCTTGAAGAGGTATGACGGTGATGATGGGTGTAGAAGGAGAAGATGAATTTGTAGGGTTTGGGAATTGAAGTTTGTAGAGGGTCATGATTTTATAGGCAGGGCTGTTGCGATTTACTAGGAGAGATAGGTGAATTTTGAATTTTAAAATTGGGAATTTGATAAGAAGGAGGGGATGTTCCGAGATTTTTATAGGCGGAATGATTAGAATGGGAAGAGTTTTGGTGTTGGGAATCGGAGTGTGGGAAGCGTGTTTGAGTGAGTAAATATGGAATAGTAATGCATGCACCAGATTTTGTAAGATTCGATGAATCAAATTAATTGCTTTCCATTCATTTTTAGAATTCCCACTTAGACCTCGAATTGAATGCAAGTATTGGGAAAAAAGTGCGATTACCTTAATAATGTGCAGACGTGGCTGTGGTAATGCACAGCTGGTTTTTGCAATCCGAACCTGGTTGTTAGTCCATTCAGAAAATATGGTGCATAACAAAAAAAATAATGAAGAACATATTTTTTTTTTTTTTGATATTTTCCAGTGAGGTTAGAAAATGTTAAGGACAACCGGTGTTATTGTATTCGTATCATACCGAGTTCTAACCTGAGCTTGTCGTGTCTGTCCCTGTTAAGTGGTTTGGTCAAGATGTCAGCTACTTGATCTTCTGTGGGACAGAACTCAAGTTTGACTAGTTCCTTTTCCACATAATCTTTTAAAAAGTGATGTCGAATGTGAATGTGTTTGACCCTTGAGTGGTGCACTGGGTCTTTTGATATGCAGATTGCACTTGTGTTATCGCATAGAATAGGAACACACTTTAATTTCATACCAAAATCTCTAAGTTGTTGTTTGATCCATAGCATTTGGGAACAGCATGAAGCCGCAGCTACATATTCAGCTTCTGTTGTGGATAAAGCCACTGTGTTTTGTTTCTTTGAAGCCCAGGAGACTGCACATGCTCCTAGGAATTGAACCATCCCTGATGTGCTCTTTCTGTTTACTAGGTCACCTGCATAGTCAGCATCTGTATATCCTTTGAGATCAAAGTGATCATAGTTAGGGTACCATAGGCACAAATCGTCTGTTCCTTTTAGATATCTTAGAATTCTTTTGACAGCTGTAAGGTGAGATTCTTTTGGATTTGTTTGGAAGCGGGCACAGACACCTACACTGAATGCAATGTCTGGTCTGCTTGCTGTAAGATAAAGTAGGGAGCCTATCATACCTCTGTACCTTGTTTGGTCTACACTCTTACCTTCTTGATCCTCATCCAGTCTCGTGGTTGTTCCCATTGGAGTGTGGTTGCTCTTAGCGGACTCCATTCCATATTTCTTGATGAGATCTTTTATGTATTTCTGTTGATGTATCATGATCCCTTGTTCCGTTTGCTTGATTTGGAGACCTAGGAAGAAGTTGAGTTCTCCCATCATGCTCATTTGAAATTCTTGCTGCATTAGGTCAGAGAATTCCTTGCATAGATCTTCGTTAGTTGCTCCAAATATAATATCATCAACATAAATTTGAACAATTAGTATGTCTGTATTTCTTGACTTAAGGAACAGAGTTCTATCAACCTTACCTCGATTGAACTTATTGTCTAGCAAAAAGTGTGAGAGACGTTCACACCAGGCTCTTGGTGCTTGTTTCAGTCCATACAGTGCCTTATCTAGTTTGTAGACATGTGCGGGGTATTCTGGATCTTCAAAGCCTGGAGGTTGTTCCACATAGACTTCTTCCTTGAGATTTCCGTTTAGGAAGGCACATTTTACATCCATTTGATAGAGTTTGAATCCCATATATGATGCAAATGCTATTAGTATGCGTATTGCCTCTATTCTGGCAACTGGAGCAAAAGTTTCTTCAAAGTCTATTCCCTCTTGTTGGTTGTATCCCTTGACAACTAGTCTGGCCTTGTTCCTGGTAATCGTAGCATGCTCATCTTGTTTATTTCGAAATACCCACTTGAGACCTATTACTCGATTGTTCAATGGTATAGGCTCAAGATGCCATACTTTATTTCTTTCGAATTCATTAAGCTCCTCCTGCATAGCAATGATCCAATCAGAATCAGTTAGTGCTTCTTTGTAATTTTTAGGTTCAATCATGGATAAATAAGCATAGAAAGCACAAAAGTTTTTGAGTTGGGATCTGGTCGTGGTTCCTCGTCCAAGATCACTGATTATTTGGTCAAGGGGATGTGAGCTTTGATGTTTCCAAGGTCTGGGTTGGAAAGGTGTGTTTGTTTCCATAACCGACTGTTCAACTTGCTCATTTGTTTCTGCTTGATCTTCGGCTTGTGCTGGTTCCTCTTCAACTATGTTATTTTCAGAAGTTTCTTCGACTTGGGTTTGTTCTTCTGTTTGGGAACTTTTCCTTATCTCTTCGTCTTCTGTTTCTCTAGTGAGTCCTAGTTCGAAGTTTCCATCAGAAGTTGTACCTGCAACATAGTTTTGGGAGTCAGTTTCATCAAATATAATATGTATACTTTCTTCCATGCACATGGTCCTTTTGTTGAATACTCTATACGCTTTGCTGTTTGAGGCATATCCTAGGAATATTGCTTCATCACTTCGTGCATCAAATTTTCCCAGTTGATCCTTTCCATTGTTGTGAACGAAACACTTGCAACCAAAGATTCTAAGATGGGTTATAGAGGGTTTTCTTCCTTTGTACAGTTCATATGGAGTTTTGTTTTTGATAGCTCTAATTAGCACTCGATTGAGTACATAGCATGCCGTATTTAGAGCTTCGGCCCAGAAACTTTTTGGAAGTCCACTAGCAATCAACATAGTCCTTGTCATGTCTTCAAGAGTTCGGTTCTTTCTTTCTACAACACCGTTTTGTTGAGGTGTTCTGGGAGCAGAGAAGTTGTGATCTATTCCTGAATCTTTACATAGATCATCAAATCTTTTATTTTGAAATTCTGTACCATGATCTGATCTGATGTGGACCAGCTTATGATTGCTTTGTCGTTGAACCTTTGTGGCGAAAGACAGAAATTCTTCAAACGTCTCTTCCTTGTTGGATAAGAAGATCACCCATGTGTATCTTGAGAAGTCGTCTACAATAACGAGTACGTACTTCTTTCCGCTTCTGCTTTGTGTCCTCATTGGTCCACACAGATCCATGTGGATCAGCTCCAGTGGTCTTGTAGTGCTGATTACCCCTTTTGATTTAAAGGACGTTCTTACTTGCTTTCCTTTGATACAAGCATCACAGACTGATTGTTTTGCAAACTTTGTATTTGGGAGACCTGTGACTAAATTTTTCAATTTTAATTTGTTCATTAGAGAAAAGCTAGCATGACCAAATCTTTTGTGCCATAACAAAGGATCATCTTCAATAACACTGAGACAGGTTAGATTGGAGTGAGGGACCGAGTTGAGGTTAACCACATATGTGTTCCCTTTCCTCTGTCCCTCTAGGATCACTGTCTCTGTGTTACTATTGATGATTAGACATTTATTTGAGAAGAATTTTGCATAATTGCCTTTGTCACAGAATTGAGAAATACTTAATAAGCTATGACCTAGTCCCTCAACCAAAAACACATTATCGATGGAATGAGACTTTGACTTACCAACCTTACCAATGCCAATGATGTTACCTTTCTTATTGTCGCCAAAAGTCACAGTTCCACCTTCGTAGGTCGTGAGTGAGAGAAATCTATTTCTGTCTCCAGACATGTGCTTGGAACAACCACTGTCTAGGTACCATGTGTTGTTCCCCCTCACTTCGACCTGCATGAAGTTTTTAGTTAGAGTTTTTAGGAACCCAGCATAGCTTGGGTTCCTTACTTGGAATCAAATCATTTTTCTTTACCCATTTAGTTTTGGTGAATTCGATGTTCTTTTCCAAGTACCTTTGGTTTTTAGGGCAAGAAACTCTATAGTGACCGATTTGACCACAGAAGGTGCATACTATGTCACTGTACAAATCTACTCTGGTTTTTCTAGGATGATGCTTTTTGTGGTTAAAACCTAAACCTTCTGTGCGTTTGGTTCTAGCTTCTTCTATCCACTTTGGTGTTCCCTCTATTTTGTGTCTGGTCCTTTTAGTCAATTCACTTTCTAGATGGGTCTTTTCTTGGTGAATTTTCACTAGTTCTAACTGAGCTTTTTCTAGTTCTTCTTTATAGAGTTTCTTGGTTTTGGCTATTTTTAGGTCAATCATATCTTGTTTTAGCCAGGAGTTTTCATTGCGTAAGGCTTCACACATTTCTTTTATATGAAGGTTTTGATCAAAGAGTTTAAAGAAACGATTGTCAATATCTAAGTTTGAGTTTCTGGTCCATTCCAACTCCTCTGTGAGTTTATTGACAATGTCTTGGTGTTTCCTGTCTGAGTCTAGTTTTTCTTTTAGGAGATCCTCATAATCACTAGTGAGACAAGAAAGTAAGTCAAACAGTTCTACTTTAGACATGGATTCAAGTCTACTTTTAATATGAACAAGACTTGCCTGGAATTTATCAGATTCTGAGTCGGATTCTTCATCTTCATGTTCAGCTACAAGACACAGGTGAGCAATTTCTTCGTTGGGTTGTTCTTGTTCCTCATCAGAAGAAGTATCTCCCCATGCAGCAATCATGGCTTTCCTTACCTCAGTTTTGGAAAAGGAGTTTCTGTTGTCTTTGAATCTATCTTTTGTTGTTTCCTTTCCCTTTCCTCGTTCTTGATCCTATAGAGGACATTCCCTAATGCGATGTTCCAAGTTTCCACACTTATGGCATCCAGTGTCAGTTTTAGGGAACTTTCTATTTGGTTTGCTTCTGTGTTCCACATCTTTGTAGTTCCTAAACATTCTTCTGAACCTCCTAGCAAACAGAGCTGTCTCTTCATCTTCTTCAGAGTCTTCATCATTTTCGGTTTTTAGAGCAAGAGCTCTATTTTTGGTGTTCTCTGAAGGTCGCGCGTTTAATTGAAGTTCATGAGTCAGGAGAGATCCAGCCAGTTGTTCCAGGTTAAACTTTGTGAAGTCTTTAGTTTCCTGGAGGGCTGTGACTTTAGCCATCCAGGGATCTTGTGGTAGACTTCTTAGAACCTTCCTGACTTGTTCCTCAGGAGTTATGATTTTGCCAAGAGAGTTTAGTTCATTGATAATGTTTGTGAAGCGAGTAATCATGTCTTGAATCGTTTCAGATGTCTTCATGGTGAACAGCTCGTATTGGTGCATTAAGAGATCAATCTTCGATCTTTTAACTTCGTTTGTTCCTTCATGAGTAACCTGGAGCAGATCCCAAATCTGCTTTGCGTTCTTGCAGCCCATAACTCTGTTGTGTTCATTTGGACCTAGTCCACAATGAAGGATTTTGACGGCCATGGCATTGAGTTCAAGCTTTTCATAGTCGGCTTTGTCAAATTCATCAACAGGTTTGGGAACAGTTTCTCCAACGGAGTTCAGCTTAGTGACTTGGAAGTCTCCAACTTCAATCACTCTCCATACTTGATAGTTTTCAGCCTTAATGAAAATCTCCATCCTGTTTCTCCAGTAGGAATAGTATTTGCCGCTAAACATTGGAGGTCGTTGTGTTGAGTATCCCTCTTCTAGTTTCTCCGTAGTGTTCATAGCTTCAGAATCGTTTTTCCCGTCAGCGTTACCTGCAGTTTAAAGGGTTCTGGCTCTGATACCAATTGTTAGTTTTACAGAGTTCCTCAAGAGGGGGGGTGAATTGATATTTTACGTATTTATAAAAATTAAACTACAAGGAACAGAAACAGTAAAATATGCAAGCAAGATTTAGCGTGGAAAACTCTCTAGGCCCAATAGAGAGGAAAAAACCACGGCCCCTTTGGGGACTTAAACACTTTCACTAATTAGGCAAAACAACTTAGTTTCTTTACAAACCTAATCTACTCGGGCCACAATCTGCCAATCGCCTCTGATTGCAGATGACTAGGAACAACCCTCTTTGTTCCTTCCCTTATGGAAACAGTCCCTCAACTGTTCCAACTCACTGATCTCTCGTGAGATCTTCTCTCTTGCTCAAGTAAGCCTGACTCAGGCTTAACTTACAATAACTCAACACTTTAATCAAACGTATAAGAATTAATTAACTACTTAACATACGATATAAGACCAAGTAACAAATACTGCTCTATATGGGAACAGGAACAGACTTCTTCAAAGATTAAGACTTTAAGGGTGATACCTGAAAGCTTCCGGTTGATGTAAATAAGTCTGATAAAAAGTTTCGCAAAGAACAAAGGTTGTATTTATACGAATCCAAGTGTTTAACCTAGATTCAAATCCAACCCAGTTTAGGACTCTTTTTAATAGATAGATTTTCGCAAATCTTACTTCAAACGCGTTTAGGAAAATCAATCTTTTCGTATTTTGAGAGTTATATGTTAACTCAAATTCAAGAGTATAACTTCAAACAGTTTTGTAAAATCAGTTTAAAACATTTGATGTTTATCTTTTTGTAAAAGTAAAACTGATTTATTTCGTTTCACGATATAACTAGGACTCTTCAAAATACTCTGTTCCCATACTAAGCATGTACTAAATTACATTGGTCTTATACCTTTCGACCCTTATAGAATTTGCTTGACTTGATCCTTGATTTAATCTTGCCACGTACTTTGAACTTAATTACTTCAAAGTTCCCTTGCTTGCTTCGGTTGTTGCATTTGTCCTTCTTTTAAGTATTAACCTGTTCCTGACATTCTCCAAAACAAACTATTAGTAGAAGGTTAGCTTGTCATCATCAAAACCAGGAATCAACATACTTCGTATATGGTACTGCAATCATAGTTTTCTTTCTTTTGAAAAGATAAGAAGAATAGTACTATACGTTAGGAGCTCCTCCTTACGAGGGTTACTCACAAGTAATCACTGTCTAAAATAGAAAGTAACCGGGGACAATTACAAAATGCGATACTCATGGTGTTGTTAATTAAGTGATCAACATTTGCGATCCAATCTGCTGCTCGGTTAACTTCTCAGTAGACGTGCTTAATATCCCAATTGTCAAAGAAGTTGAGAATATCCTTGATATCCTAAATAAGGAAGTGAAGCTTCCACGGGATTTCCAAGTTCTATTTACTGCATTGACGACCATCAAATTGTCTCCTTCAATACTAATAGGCTTGATGTTGAGGCGTTTTGCTTCTTGAAATCCTTTGTGAAGAGCACAAGCTTCTGCCATCAAAGCTTGTGAAATGCCCAGATTGTGAGTGTGGGCTCTGATCGAGGCGTCATTGTTATCACGAATAATAAATCCAGCTGCTGCTAATGAAGTTTTTCACGATCCATCAAAATTGAGCTTGAACGTACCATCGAACTTAAATAGGAGGAGTGTGGTTAACTGTGGTGTGTGTGTGTGTGGACTGAAAGGGGTACCCTTAATTTGATGCAGGTCAATATCAGTTCGGAGTTGCCATTCTTTGTAGGCTATACTAGCCTTAAGTTCAGTTTTCGGTTTGGATTAAGGCCCAAACCATATCCAAACCGAATAGTTCGGATTTCATTTTTTGAAATCGAATCCAAACCAAATAACCTTTTAATCCAAACCAAATCAAACCGATTTTAAATTTTCAATCCATTCCAAACCATAAAATCGAATTTTCATGGGCCTTTCATTTGGCCTGTTTTTGGGCTTATATTATACCTATTTTTAGCCATTTTCGGGCTCTTGTTATACTTTTTTATTTGTTTAAGCCATGAGAATTAGGCCTAAATTACTGTACTTGCTTATTCGATTTTAGTTCGGTTTATTCGATTTCATACTTTTTAGTCCAATCCAAACCATAAAACCATTTTTTTAAAAAAAATCTCAGTCCAAACTGAACCGAATATTTTTTTTAAAAAAAACCGAACCAAATTTCTTATTTGATTTTCAGTTTTTTCCTACCAAACTTTCACCCCTACTCGTATCCTATGTAAAAAGAGGATTGTTTACGAATCAGTTTTCTGGTTTAAAATGGTTGTTTGACTCATACTGCTCGCCACTTAATTTTTTAGCCAATTATATTGTGGTCAAATAAAACTATGATAAGGCATCCAGTTTTTGTGAGTTGACTTACTTTCTACTTACCAGAGTTGACTTTCTTTTTAAAGAAAGTAATTAATTAAGCACGGTTAATTAGTCAAAGATTAGTGCACATGGAAGGATTAGTGCAGTTAATAATCACTTAGATTAAGTGTGCAGTGAAGAGTAGCTAGCAGTAATCATAAAAGTATGCGCGCAATGGACGATTGCTAAGCAACGCTAACGCCAATTATTCAATTTACGCCGACGGTTTTACGGCCAACAAATGATGCTGCTATGCTACCATGTGCGCATGAAATTAAGGCTATTATATACTCCTAATTAAGCAAACACTACATTCGTTGTTACTCTATTACCTTCGATCAATAATTAATGATGATAAATCTTGGCGATTATTACGTTCGAAGTATAAATGTTTCGATGGTAATAAGTTAATAACGACTCATTTACTTGCTGGTAGTAAATTACATTAATTGATAATGAATTGGGAATTCGTGGACCCATTTATGTTATACATGAGTATTATTTTTCTTACAATATTTACAACAACAACAACAACAACAAAAATTAAGAAATAGTTTTTTTAAAGTGAATTAAATGCTTGACCATTTTAAAAAGCTAATTTTTTGGTTATGAGAGTTTTAAGATGAAAAATATATTTTTGAAAAATCTAAATATATGAGCTTATTGCATTAGAGGTTTGAAAAAGTGGATGTGAAATGACAACTTGGTTCTAATGTTGTCTAAAATTACAACTCTTTTACAAACCTATACATTGCTCTAGAGCAAGATTAAGGGAGTCTTGTCTTAACACTTTCTTCAAATGTCATGTCAATATTTCTGTAATAGTTATACTAATATATTAAAAAAACGTTGTGAAAACGTCTATGTACCACGTAGTACTCTCCCCATTACGCCACATCATCCACTCACCAAGTGTTATGTCATGTCACTCTCCCCATTACACCACATCATCCCATCACCAAGTGTTATGTCATGTCACTCTCCCCATTGCGCCACATTATTCACTCACCAAGTGTTATGTCATGTCATGGACAACAAAAAATCAATACAATGAGGTTCTAACACCAGACCTCAAGTGTGGATAATAACTCTCACTACCATCTTAACCAACAATCAATTGTGGTTATCCCCTCTTCACATTAATTTATAAATAAATGTTAACATGAAGTCTAAAACAACTAGATCTTTCTGTGATTTTTTTTCTATGGACTATTTGGGAAAAAGAATACTCTCTTCATCCCATAATATAGTGGTCGTTTGACATTTTTCATGGGAATTGAGGAATTTGAAAAGTGGCATGATTAATAGTTAATATTGTTGTACTTTACTAGAAAGTACCCAATTTAATTTATTTTTTAAACAAAAAAAACAGTAAAGGTACGAAGGAAAGAGACGGAGAGGGGGAGAGGGTTTGTTGAATAAAAAAAATTAAAACATAATTTTCCATACTAGAAATATTAATGTATGGCACATATTTATAGGTAAAGAGGGACAATTTGGGTATTTAAATCGTTTGATAAGGGTACATTAGGCAAAAATTAGATGATTAAATAGGAAATTTTCAAAGAGGGCACAACATTTTAAGACACCCTAAATGAAAAACATGCACTATATTATGGGAAGGATTGGAGGGAGTAATAATTAAAGCATTAGGACAAACATGAAGACACGTAATGTCATAAGTCTCATAAGCATCAATATATAGAAATGCCTTGCGTAGTTGCATATATATATTTCAATCATATAATCTTACAATTTGTATAATTTGTTTTCTAGTTGAACTAAGTATATATATATATATATATATATATACCTAATTTGGTGTTTATTAATTTGAAGTACTTAGTTCAACTAGAAAACAAATTATACAAATTGTAAGATAATATGATTGAAAAATATTTGGCATGATAAATAACATAGTATGTCTGTATATTTGACGAACTTTATGGAAGTTTTTCACTTTATTGAATACATGTGTTTTGGTCAAATATTGAGCTCAAGAAAAATCTAAAATTTTAAACATTCAATGTAGCAACTGGGGCATCGCCCGAGCCACACACTAGTTTAATAATTAAATTGTTGTCGAGGCTCCTTAAGATTCAATCATATTTATCTCTTTACCTCTCAAATCCATTTACGACTTGTACTTTATGCACAGTATTATTTTGTTATTTAATTTAACTCACACACTGAGTTTTAAGTTGAGTCTTGGTTTTTAAGACTCAATTTAAGACTTTGTTAAGACTCATCCATTTCAATGTTATAACTTCCTTTGACTGATCTTAAGATTAGATGAATGATATGTCATGTCAGTACGTACAACTCAAGTTTTAAGACTTGAGGCTGATCATGCTCTAATACTAATGTCTTTAATGATTATTTTATGATAACTAATTTAACAACAAATTTACTAAATACTTTACATAAACAACTAATTCAACCAGTTAGTCAAATCATCTAATACAAATATCTAAGTTAGTCTAATCAGCTAACAACTAACAATTATCATCTAATTGCCAAACAAGGTCATTAGAACAACTCCAATGACAAACTCATTGTCAAATTAGCTTGTCATGCCGCCTAAGAATTTAAGCTAATTAACTTTCTAACTAGTTTGTAGTCTAATAGCAAGCTAATTTACTAAAGTAGCTTGATATTTAAAAGGGTCCACTTTTATAATTAATCATTTAAATTTAATACGGAGTATAATTTTAATTATTACTTAAATCCCTATTGAACCACTTTTTCCCAAGCAAATTAGCTTGGGCGCGTATTAGCCTAACTAATTTATTAATCACTTCATTGGTTAAGCTAGTAGCTTGAAACTTTGCAAATTACAAGCAAGTCTCTACCTACAACCATTAGAGTTGTTCTTATATACTTAATATTTGAAATGAGGTACAAACGACTTACGAGACCTTTTTCTAAGTCCTTAAGGAAAAAAAACCTTGAAGTAGAAGATATATATATAAGTTTGAACCAACATAAGTTGGTGGAGTTGGTGGGGAACTCACCTTGTGACTTGGAGGTCACAAGTTCGAGCCTCATCAACTGCGAATGCTTGGGAGTGGCTCAAGCAATGACCTGCAGAGCTGGGCTGGTTAACCTGTGCTAGGTGCTGGTTCAGTTAGGGTCCCTTCTTCTTACCTATTTTAATATATATATATATATATATATATATATATATATACACTCAAACCAATATTTTAATTTGGATAATTTAATTTTAAATATTTGATTAAACTCACGGCCCGACCCAAGTTAAATAAAATAAATAAATAAATATCCACCGTTAGCCATTTCATGCAAAAAATAAACTTTAAAGCCCAAACGAAGCAAATATGCACATATCGATGCATCGTGGGCTAGACGAGTGCCCAACCCAACGACGCGCAGTGCCTTGTTGCCTCGCACGTACCCACACAAGGGCGCAAGCCCATCGCGCAGGCACGAGCATCGCAGCAGCGCGCAGGCCCAATGCCCGCGCCCACTGCCCATGCCTCGTCGCTGCTCGCAAGCCAAGGCCACCGATGCTGCCTTGCTCGCTCGCTGCTTCGTCGCTGAGCTAAGGCATCGCTTGCCTTGCTCGCTGTTGTGGCCAGCGAGCAGCGACTCGCTGCTGTGGCCAGCGCGCTGGCACGCCCAACTCGCTTGTTGGCTGCCTCGTGTTGCTGTGCCAAGCTACGGGGGGCCGCGCGCATGGGCTACACCCAATATATATATATATATATATATATATATATATATATATATATATATATATATATATATATATATATATATATATATATATATATATATATATATATATATCAAACGAAAGTCATTGTAAATCTCACCATTGTGGCTCGAGGTGTTGAAGAATGAAGATAAGATTCACTTACCATTGTGTTTTGGTACTAAATTCACTAGAAAAACATGGATATTGTGTTACATTCATTCATTAATGTGGACATTGATTATACATAACTAAGATAATTAATTTCATCATTCTTATGCCTTAATTGGCTCTTCAAACAAGATAACCCCACTCTTTAGGAACTAAACCCCATAAACTTGGTAGTTTGAGTTTTAGTTAAGGGGGCGGCACCTCGGAATAACAAAAAACTTCGATTAAACAAAAAACCAAAAGATAATTAATCAAAGTTTATGCCACATGCAAGCCTAAGATTGTGCCAGGTGCACTGCCTCTAATGTAAAAATTTGTACCTTGGCTTAATTAATTAGTTACATTAATTACTAGGTAAACTGTTTTACCGACCTAAATGAGGGCGTTAGAGAAGGGGGTGGTCCAATAAAAGAGGGAAAGAGTAGATTTAAAGAGAAGTTGAGGTCACCCACATTTTTTCTTCAACTAATTAATTGGTCCTATTATTCACAAGGAGTGTGCCATTTCTCTTTATTCGCACCTTACTTAATTCATCTCATGTGTCATGAACTTGTAGCATTTGATCCTTACTTATGGATGTTCGAGTCCATGTTTAGTTAACTAGAATTGAAGATTGTATTTTTGATCAATCCTATGGCTTCCATGCCATGTAGCTTAGACAACGACATAAGATATGGACCATACGATCATTGAAAGAGTTTTGGTTTGGATTAAGATCCAGATCCGACGGATCCAGGTCCAAAACGGATCCTAACTTATTTTTTAATCAAACGAACATAATTTTCATTTTAACCTTAAAAACATAGTTTAATAAAACTTCAATAAAAACGCTATTTGTCCATGCAAGCATTCACTAAAATAAAATTTAACAAATCCAACATAAAAAATAGGATTTTTTGTCATTTAACACCTTAAAAAAATTAGTTTTTGTAATTAAACACCTTACTTATTTTTTATTATATTTAAACACCTTAAAAATCTAAAAATTTATAAATCAACACCGCTTAACGATTTTCATAAGAAAAAAACGTTGATCTTTATCCATGCTATAGCTTCCGAAGCATAATTTGATGGTAGAAGGAGTTTTTACCACCATATCATGCCTTGGGAACTTTAGCATATTTAAAAACTAATGTTTTTTCTAACAAAAATTTTCAAGTGGTGTTGATTTCTAAATTTTTTTGTTTTTTAAGGTGTTTAAAAACAATAAAAAAATAAGTAAGGTGTTAAATTACAAAAACTAGTTTTTTTAAGGTGTTAAATGACAAAAAATCCTAAATAATATTAAAATTCAAAAAACTTGAATAATACTACAATTCTTAATTCATTATTTTTATATTTTAATATATTTTTTATAAAAACGGGTAAACGGATCCGAATCCAGGTAATGACTTAGGACCAAATCCAAATCCGTTTTTAAAACCAAGGATCCAAATCCTACCCGGATCCGTCGGGTCCAAAAACCGAGGATCTAGATCCGCAACGGATATGGATCCACGGATCCGGGTTGGGTCCATTACTGTAATACCTCGTATTTTTATAATATTTATAAGTATATTTTATTATATTTATAAAGCATTTTACTATTTATTATCATTTAAATAATATTTAAATGCATTACATTTAATGTATTTTAATTTATTAGAATATTTATTATTTTAATTAATTACGAAACGAATTTAATTCTTGAGTCGGGAAATTAAATGAGTTGCAAATGATTTTAAAGGCTTCGGGTTTTAAATGAAAAGTCCAATTCGTTTTACTAAACGAGCCCAATCAAAAGTATTTAATTCAAGTCCTAAGCTAGCCCAATCATTTAATTCCCTAAGCCCAATTCTAATTTCCTAAGCCTAGCCCATTAACAATAAGGAGCCTATAAATATGATTCCTCATCATTAATTGACCCCTTATTTTGTCATAAACCCTTTTCTCTCTTTCTTTCCCAACACTCCTCTTTCTCTCTCCTCTTTGGTCCGGTTCACCCGCACGCACAGCACGAGCACTGTCGTGCCTCGTGTGCTGCTCGTGCCCTTGTTGCTCGCCCCACGTTCTCGCCCACTCTCTTGCTCGAGCCCAGCCAGGGCGCCCCCTGCGCTGCTGCTGTGCCGTTGTTGTTGTTGTTGTGTGCGTTGCTTGCGCCAGCCACACCCACACTCCCTCTCTCGCCCCTCGCGCGCCAGCGCCCGCACTCCCTCGCTCGCTCTCTCGCCCCTCCTCTCGCGCGCGCGCCCCAGCGTGCCGTGTGCCCTGTCCCGCGCGCAAGCCCTGCTGCGCCCTTCGCCCCTGCGCGCACACACGCGTGCGTGTGTGTGTTGTTCGTGCTCGTAATTCAATTCCTTTTCGCCCAATCACTCTAATTCGTGGTTGTTCCGTGCTATAGACCGGATTGGTATAATTCTCTTCTTCCTTACCTATTCTATTTAAATTTCGTATTTTAAATTATTATATTAATATTGTTTTGAGTAATTAAAATGCTGGGAACCGGTTATGAATACCGTGGTTTGAGGATTTGCGTGTTGTGATTCATTAGGTTTGTTTTAATTATTAAAGGATGAATTTTCAGATTTGTTTATTGAATAAAGCATTGATTTTTATGATAATAAACTAGTGTTATTGGGATTTTCAAGTTAGGGTTTTAACCTAGACCTAATGAGTCAATTGATTAGCATAATTAGGTGATGATTTTAATTATGATAATCAATTATATTTTCAGATTTGAATAAAGGTTCAAAGTGTCGATTTTTATTGATTTTAAAGGCGGAAAAAGCATGTTTTTGTATTAGGGATTGATTTTGCAAATTGAGACGTTTTGAGTATTGAAAAACGATTGAATTCTAAAGTTTAATGGAGGTTTTAAATTTTATAAAGTTGCTGGAAATTTAATGAACATTGAAATAATTTAAGTTTCATTATTTTGATGATAGGAGGTGATTTCTAGTTGAGTGCTCGTTATTGCAAAGTGGCCCCTACGCTTAGGTATTCAAGGTACGTACAAGTCTAGGGCGACCACACCTTTTTGTCAATGACATTACATGATTGTTGATGACGTGAATTACATTATGTGGAATCATGTTATTTTGGTGAACGAGCATGTGATTTGTGATGTTGGATTTATTGGATTAATTGTTGAACAAGCATGTTGGAATTATTATGAGTATGGATTTCATTGTCAATCATGTTGTTCAATATTTATGCATGTATGGTTTATTTCACATGCAAGGGATGGATTATTTATTTGTATGCTATTGTACGGGATGTGTAGCATACTTTAAGCCAATTATTCGTACCTCGTTGTACTATTTATTTTACCACATGTGAAGGGTTAGCTCACGTAAGCCACCGCACATGTAGGGTTCAGCTGGGAATGTTATGTATGAAATGAATTAGGATTTGTCGTGCAAGGGCACAACCCTCATGTTAATATGCATGATGTGGAGTCTCACTTTGGTGAGGAGGAACATTGTTGTAATATCACAAGTGTTTTGCTTGGTTGATCACAAGTCCTAAAGGATTAAAATGAGATCGTTTTTGTTGTCGTTTATTGACTGTATGTATGTATGTTTGTCGAGTCTTGAGTTCACCTTTAATAAAATATTAATAAACGTAAAGGGCAACCAGAACAAGCTTCAAAACTCTTGGAACGTATATACCTTGAGTATGAACAATGGGGGGAGTCTTGCCGGAAAGCTCGTACTCCTACTAATGATACAAGACGTTGTTTCATTTATATTATGCGCAGGAATTCCGTCGGTATGGCCCGACACTCGGTATGGCCCGATTTTATTATTATTATATTTGGGGTATGGTTGGCTCCCATCACCTTTTTCCCTTTGTGGATATTCTTTTGGCCCGTTCGAAACTTATTCTAATTAAATTGTGAGTCAAGAGTCGAGTCTTGTATTCATGATTGATTGTTAATTATTATATGGCTTTTGCATGTTGATTAGCACTTAGTGAGTGATGCATGTTTTATTTTCATTCACCCTATGCTTGTAAGTACTCAGCTTTTGCTGACTACGTGCTTTGTGTGTTTTGGTCACGACCTTTGCCTTAATGACCCTATGTTGATCTATCATTTGCACTTGCATTGATGGGGAGTAGAATAAAATAGCAGGTTGGTAGATCGGAATAATGTGGCTTGGGATGATCGAGAGAGTTGCATGTTTTCGTACTTTGAACTATTTAACTTTACTTTAATTATGTTTGAAACGTTTGAATTATTTATACTTTGGGTTTTGGGCCATTATGGTACCAAATTGTAGGAGGCCTCAGTATTTCATTAATTATGTTTTTAAAAGTTAGTTGACATTTAATTCCGCTGCGTAATTCTGGTAATAGCCTTAGCCGTTATCACGGTGGCGGTAATACTTTAGTAATTCCTTTATTTTTAGTTGGAAAATGGTTTTATAGAAACAAGGAATTATTAGGGTGTTACAATTACCCACTGGCCACTGCCATCCCTACCTAAGATGTAATAATATTTTGATCCCTTTGTTTTCATTTGTTCTTCATGCTTTCTGTTTAGGGTATTCCATAAAGTTCTTCCAATTCGGAATATTTCTATTTTAGGTATACTTTATTTCACAATAATACCATTACACTTTTTAAATATCTTCTTTGTCCCTTCATACTCCCTCTATTTCTTTTCGTGTTTGGTGAATAATATAACACGTTTCGTGTTTGGTGAATAATATAACACGGGTATTAGGAAAAGACAAATTAATACGTGTAAGAAAAAATAATCATTGTTGTGTATTTTTATTGGAAACGTACAAAATTTAAATGTTGTTTGGTGAAAAAGAACAAAAAAAATGGACATGGTATGGCTGGGAAGGAAAAAACAATCGTATATAATTTCTTTATTTTTTTTTTTCACATTACTTAAAAAAAAATCACAAATTTCTCTAAAAGTTGGAAGAATTATATGACTTAAAATATAAATAAAGTGAAACATACATGAAACGTTTTTTGGGATACCCAATTAAGAAAACAGAAACCGTTATAAGAAATGGGGGAGTACTATATTTTATTTTATTTTAACTTTTCGGTTCTTTTTGTTCTTTTTCAACCTATATAGTCTATGTCACATTCAACTTTCAAATTTAGAACCATTAACCTTTGTAAAAATCATTTATGTAGAAAATTCCACCATTGACTACCAAAAAATGCACAACGACCTACTCATCCCATCTATTATTCACTGTCGTCCAATAGAATATCCATTGCCGTCTCCTTTTCTACACCACTACCACATCCTTCTCCTCCAATCCTACGTCATTCTCCTAATCTACCTTCATTACCAATATTTTCTCTCTTTACAACTCCCTTTAGTATCAACTTCTACGCTCTCTCTCTCTCTCTCACATTCCCAATTAACTTAGTGGCAACAACTTAATTTTTATCGTCACAATACCACTGCCACTACCCAACCAATCTTTTCCCCTTACTTACCCGCCTCTCTAAAAAACACCAACTTCTTATGTCAACTAAACCCCACCCCCCCCCCCCCCCACAAAGGAATCTGTTGGCATATAGATGTTGGCAAGTAATTAAGCGGGATACCGAATCTAAGAATCGGTTATCCATCCTTCTTTTTTTTCAATTATGTTCTCCATTACTCCGTATTAGTTTGTTTTTAGTTGGCATATAGATGTTGGCAAGTAATTAAGCGGGATACCGAATCTAAGAATCTGTTATCCATCCTTTTTTTTTCAATTATGTTCTCCATTACTCCGTATTAGTTTGTTTTTAGGGGGTTAAATATGATATTTTTTCCATTTGAATATAATTGATAAATAACCAATAAAATATTTTAAGGAATTTTTTTTGAAAGCTATTAAATTTATTGAATACTAAACATAAATTATTAATTAGCAAATTACCTGCTCCTAAATTTATTAAGTTGAAATAATTTTTTTTCTAAACTATGTTAGGAATTTTGAAAAGTTTGCATTTAATATGTTTTTCCTAATAACGTTTCCTTTTATTAAACTTTATTAGTTGACTTTTGTATTGATTGAATTGCCTTTTATAGTAGAATCGATGAGAGTTGAGGGATGGGATTTTGGAGGCCTCACGTTTACCTTCACTCTGCTTTAATAATATATATATATCTACGTGACACCTAGCAAATTAATTATCTACGTGGTACTCGATTTTTTTAATTCAAAAATAAATTACAAATCTTATTTTTCATTGGTCGAAACCATTAGATTTTCTACGTGACGCTCTAATAATTCAACAAATATGACTCCTACATATATTTATATATTGAATTAATCTGAATATAATTTGTGGATATTAGGGGTGTTTTAGTCTTATACATGCGGGACACCAAAATTGGAATTACTGAAATACCCCTCCTCTCTTCCCTTATGTAATAGAGATATAGATATTGATTTTATTCCTTCCTATATAGGATACAATATATAGTTACTAGTATTTTATGCACGCGATGCGTGCGTGCATTTTAGAAATTTTATTGTGCCTAATATTTCTTGCGTGCGGAATTTTTAAAAAAATTGGCACTAAAAATCATTCGCAAAGTCCATATTTTGTGATATTGAGGTCATATAATACTCGTAGCTTTACATGACGAATGATCGAATCTTATGACCAATTAAAGCTATTTAAAAAACTTAACATTATTTTGATACAACTAACACATCCCATCGAAAAACCAAATTTGAAGTACTAAACTTATAGTTATTAAACATACAAAATAGCGAGTATCACTTTCTTCTTTTGCTCGCAATATATTTGTTTAACCACATGCACTCCTCCGCCCAATCGATATGCAACACATAACCAACCGTATACGAATGTTCAGGATTAAAAGCTCCAGTTGGTGGATGTAGCACCCATGAAAAAGCTCTGTTTCCGAAACATGCAAATACTTTTTCCATCACTCGATTACGTCCGTTAGGCTGCATGAACGTTAAAATATATATTGAGATGTAAAAACAACATGAGTTAATTATATTAAAAAATTATGTTGTTAGAGTATTAGATTGAAACCTGTTGAAGTACTGATTTTACTTCAGTAGATAAACAACCTAAAAGGTATTGTGCAAGATCGTGTAATATCGTGACTTTCAAATTACCACTTTTATCAAATATGGTAAGTCGAAGCAGCAACCTATAAGAAGAAATTAAAAAAAAATACTATTATAGATATTTACCAATATATAATGTGTGTTTAAGTATAATAGAGATTTAGATAGTTACCTTGGGATAGTTACAGTGTTGTTGATATTGCAAGATTGACATTTTAATAGTCCTTGAAAAATGGCAACCTTTTTTAGGCAACGATTGCATGCTTCATAAATGACGTTATTAACATCATCAACACAACATGCATATGCGGCAACTCGACAGTATTGTACCTACAAAAAAAAAACAAAGTTAGACAATTAAGTACATAATATCGTATTTAATATATTGACAACACTCAAACTTCAAGGTTAGAAACAATACATTTCTCACAGTTGGAAATTGAGATAATCGGATACGGGGAGTATTAGAAATATCAATCGATGACTTTAGCGAAAAAGTCGATGAACGAAACCAATCTCTCCTTATCCTTGCCAGTTTTTCCGATGTATACCTGTACGTGAAAAAAACTTGTGAGCATAATACTTAAGGTTATGTTGTACATTAATATTAAAACAATATTAAGGTTATGCGAAATTGTGCATACCATGTAGATAAGGATGTTGTTTTTTCATTAACTGGGTTAACATAAATCCTAGTGTAGTAACCCGTGGAAAGATATGTACCTGTTTGTAATTATCAATTAGAAATATTATCACATATGAATATTATACTTTGAACTACATATTAAAAAGACTTTACTATCTAATTTAATTTGAATGATGTACCATAGAAGCTCTTGACATGCAGACCACATGCTATAATGATTGGACAAATCTCAACATGATTAAGATTTTCATCAAGAACGTGCGCAAAAGCATTCCAAAGTGTTAATTTAATAACAGTCCAGCTGCAAGTAGAAAGTAAAACAATATTAAGACAAATTTATCGAAATATAGGCAAATTCGATAAGTAATTAACATTTTAATAATGTAGGGGACTTACGTTGTATCCATTATTGCCACGTCTC
Source organism: Spinacia oleracea (assembly GCF_020520425.1). Lineage (NCBI taxonomy): Eukaryota > Viridiplantae > Streptophyta > Magnoliopsida > Caryophyllales > Amaranthaceae > Spinacia > Spinacia oleracea. Next base: position 129,648,325 of record NC_079492.1, read on the forward strand.
GCTTGAATGAATCTACACCAATATTCTCAATTGGTGAAACGTATAGGACCAATCCCATTGCATCTAAAAGATCATCAATGTTTCAATTAATAAACGACATATGCATGATAACTATATATTGAAAAAAGGCCAACAAAAGTACCATAAACTCTACTGGTACAGTCGATGTGACAACTTAATCTGTTCAAATGAACCAAATTATAGTGGAATGAAGGTATGGAAATGTCATCCTCCTCTTCACGTATCACATTTGTTTCTTCTTTAATGATCATCTGTTTCCAATTGGGGACAATTTTGTTTTTCCCTTCAGCAAATATCACTTGTACAGCAAGGAGTATATAAATGAATCCCTCTTGAAACCGTCCTATAAACTTTTCAATTGCGGGCTCGTAAATATTGCACTGTATGCCCTCACCCTACAAAAGAAAACACATGTAAAAGTTATGATATAGTTCAGATTCAATGAAAAAATTGAATGAAGTGTATGGTCATTTACCTCAACATCGACAAAAAGCATTTTCCATGCTTTCTTAGTTGTTCCTTTGTGGTTGTAGTTGAAAATATCATAATTACGAATTAGTCGGGCTCGTACATCATATCGTTGTACCCCGCTAGGATATAAATGTTCAAAAGTTGGATAATGGTACTCTGTCATCCTGTAAAGTTAGTTCAGAATAAAATTAGAATTACATAAACCGATATTCACAATGTATGAATATGGATATCACATGAAAAGAAAGCTATGTACATGAATAAATTTAATTACTCCGATATATAAAAATCACATCCCTCAATTCGTCCGATATATTATAAAATTCATTGGAAAAAATACGGCTAACGCTGACGTAACACACTACTCAGTGTCAAGAGTACAATAACGTTTATTACAAAACTGGAAAATACAAAATAATACTCTAGTTTCGTATCTCTAATCATAAGACAACAAAACTTCTTTGTACACAATATTTTTAGTGAATATGCCTTCACAGCCTTGGACCTTTCCCTTTTCGATCACGATCTTTGTCGTGTTTTCTGAAATTCCTCGTGATAATGCCACATATAGCTGGCCGTGGCTAAATACATGATCAGGGAGGTATATGCCAACATGTGGAATAGTTTGTCCCTGAGACTTGTTGATAGTCAAGGCAAAACTCAACTTCACAGGAAATTGCTTTCTGACCATCTCGAATGGCAATTTTATATCTTCAGCAGTTTTCAAGGGAATTCTTGGCAAAAACACTCTGTTTCCCCTAGAATGTCCGGTTAATATCTCAGCATCAATGAAATTTTCCTTTAATGAATGGCAAAGCAACCGTGTTCCATTGCAAAGACCATGTTTAGGATCAATATTTCTCAAAAGCATTAAAGGTACCCCAGGTTTCAGGGTGAGAGCATGAGGAGGTAATCCCGACGCAGAAATCGAATTCAAAAACTCTTGTTGATACAAATTTCTCTTATCTTCAGGAACAGAGTCAAACGAATAGTACGTTTTTCCTTCTCCGAGAAACTTTTTGACAACCTTATTATTTATCCTATCAGCGTCTTCGTTTAGAGGTGTGATGATTGCCCTTTCAACTATAAAATTTCCATCACCAACGTGCTCACTTAAACTTGGAAAGACCTGGTCGATCAAAGCCTCGATCGAACTATCTGCCACTGTTGGTATAATCATGCCAGTCGGTAACCTTATCATCTGATCTGAAACAGTAGGTTCATTACCGTTCCCAACAGAGAGTAAGAAATTAGCAAAGCCGTTATCATCAATTGATCTCATATTTTCTCTCAAATGCAAAATACGAATGTGTCTCCACATAGGGGACCTGACAAAAGATACGTCAATCATTTGAGCTCTAGTTCCATTTCGAACCACCGGTAAAACCTGTCTGAAATCACCACCGAACACAATAATTTTCCCCCCAAACGGCAAGTCGTTCCCCATTAAATCCTTGAGTGACCGATCAACAGCTTCAAATTGATATCTGTGTGTCATTGGGGCCTCATCCCATACGATAATGGAAGAATTTTTTAGGAGAATTGCAGTTTTAGAACGTTTGGTGAATGAGCAAGTTGATGAGCTATCTGGATTAAGTGGAAGCTGAAAAGTTGAATGTGATGTTCTTCCCTGGTGCAACAACGTTGCTGCAATTCCAGATGTTGCAGTGGGAATAGCTATTTCGCCTCTACTTTTTACAGTAGCAAGAAGGGCTCTGTATAAAAATGTTTTTCCGGTGCCGCCAGGACCATCAACAAAGAAAGAACAACCAGCCTTTGAAATGACAGCATTCATTATTGTATCGTATGCAATTTGTTGGTCACTATTGAGAGTGGCAACACATGCTAAATCCTCATCTGGAACCGGAATAGAAAAGTACTCCTCTATGATAGAAGGGAGCTCGTCTATGTCATCAGTACTTTCAGGTAAACTTGGTAACTCCGTGTAGTCAGAAATCTTTTTTCTTAGCGGTCGTAATAACCTATCCAAGTCTTGCAAAAGTTTGTTAGTGAGAAAAACACAATTGTTTGTTGTGTTAGAAGTTGGATAATCCTCAACCATGTAAGGGAAAAACTCATCCCACAGTGAACGCAATCCTGTTGGTTGACAATATATCAAGATGGTTGCAAATAATCGACGTAATGCAGTTGGCATTCGTACCGAACATGCCTCTGAGAGACATTGACGAATGCTTTCATCATTTTCGATTAGACCGAGGGCTTCAGCTGCAGCCCTGAATGTTGGGTGTATGACACCATTGACCGTTCTTAAATGTTCAAACGACGTAGGCCCCCTCACATGATTGAGTAACATTCTCATATAAAACCGTTCTCCTTCTAACGGTGAAGCTACATACAATCGACCCAAAACCCGTTGTGAACTTTTTCTCTTTTGCCATTCACGTGAAGTCGATAACCACCTGTAATGCTCTGGAAATTCTCGATAAAGATATCTCCTTGCATTTGGATCAATCGAATTCATCTTGAAAAATTCAGTGAGCATCGTCTTAGAGTTTCTTGGGTTCTCTAACACGCTTGAGATTGGTTGGTTCGCTTCAAACCTCACTTGATGCATGTTTGGCAAATGAACCTGCAAACGGTCTACGGAAGGACACATTCTAGTCATGGGAAATTTGTAAAGTTTCCACATAGCTTCGGGTGCACAAATCCACCGTGCATCAACATATTGTGCAATCTCATCTCCGTTATGAACTTCCATAGAGACTCTATCTGAACCCTTATGGATGTACTTATACAGATATTTGACACACTTGATGCTGCTGCATATCTCAATATTTATGTGGCAATCATATTTTAGGAGCAAAAATGGATTATATGGGACTACCCACCGATTATCTACACGAACTCGTGAATTTTCACGCAATGGTACTGCTGGACGATCTTGTGGACGGCGATAAAGAGGATATGAGTCATTGCCTTGCTTTGTATCATTGGAGAATTCCTTGGGGAATCCTTTCTTACAACTTCCTTGTTTCATACATGGGGATTTGTGGTTGAGAACACCACATGGGCCATGAATCATGTGTTTAAGAACTGCCTTATACAATTTTGGTTCCACTTGTTCATCGGGAATTACTGCTCTCACAATCTTGTCAAAGTCATCCGGAGTGGTTAGCTTGTCATTCTGATCAAGAATCAATAACATATGAACATGTGGAAGACCCCTCTTTTGGAATTCAATCACATATACATAAGCAACAACCGTTCCGAGGATGCCCCTTTCTAAAACATCCTTTTTCAACTCTTCAAGTTTAGCATGAAAAACCCGTGTCAACAGGTCTGGACGATCGTTTGGTACTTGTCCGGCCAACAATTCTGATTGTATCTCTGGCCAAGACGGATTGCATGTCATTGTAAGAAATAAATCGGGCTTGCCGAACTTATGAACCAATGCCATGGCATCTTGATACCTCTGGTGCATATCTCTTGGACTTCCTACGAATGAAGATGGTAGTATGGTCCGTCGTCCAACATTTTCTGCAAATGGACATTATACACACAAACCTTATTGCATGTGAAACAATGTATGAACTATATTGAGTGTAATATAATCAATTTAATTAATTAAATGTGGACCTGTGTTATGCTCTCCAGCATGTAAAGAATCCTCTAAACCCTTGTATAAATCAGCACGTATCTTATCTTGGTTGAGTGCAATCCACCTCAAATTATTGGCTTGCATTTTTACACAGTTATCGACAACAAATTGTTGGAGTAGACGGCCGCCTCTCAAGATTAGAGAATCAAGATTTTGACGCATCTATATCACAAAATACTTGTTTTGGTCAGAAAAGGTATAAGTATACAATTTTTAGGATAAGGCTTAAAAAGAGTTATTAGAAATATGCACCTGAAACATGTATGCATAGAATTCCCGGCATGTCAACTTTTTACCAGTGGAACTTCGACTGTTTAAATCCCAGCCGTAAGAACCATAAGGAAAAAGTAGAGGATACTGCAATGGGTCATAATAACCGGCAGTGTCTTTGATATAACTCAGTTGCCCAGTTACTGACTCTATCATGATATCCCTATCTTTCAAGTTGGAAATGTCATCACCGCCAACGACAATTGCTGCTACTTGGGAAGCTGTCGGCATTGAGTATTGATGTTTATTTGTAGGTTGCTCTTTGATGACAAATTTGCAATCATTTAAGTCACTACGCTGAGCAAGATGACGAAGATTGTGGACAAAAGGATTGTGAGCATTCAAAATATTCTTGATTCTGTCGATGACTTCGAGCCGCAATGATGAGTTCTCGGCTGCACGATTTTCATTTTCATGCTCAGTATCGTAAATGTAGATTTGAAGAAACCGGGGACGATCTTCTGCATTCAAAGGTAAGAAACCTCCAATGCGATGGTAAATTGAACCTTGTGCACGAAATGTGTACACGCCTTGACGTGCATTTGCTAGTTCGTCATCTAAATGAACTCCCATTGAAGTGAATGAAAATACGTGGTTGTATTTACGAATATTTTGCCTAAAATGAGTCCCATATACCGATTGATCAGAATATAGATCAAGCATATCAGCGGACAATGGAAAATCAGGTAAGTTAACCTTCCCGCTTAAGCAACATAGTTCAGTAGATTCACAATGGAAAAGGCGTGCCTGGCAATGTGGACATGTTTTCATGGATGGCAAACTGAATATAGGAACCCCATGACTCTCGTGGTAATTTCTTGCACAATTTCTGTAACCAGTTCTCCCTACTGTCCAGACCCTTATATCATCAGAGATAGGGTTTGATATGTTGTTGGTGTCGACTGCATGACATTCACCGACATTGAATAATAGGCCCGGAATGCGTATTTCATTCTCCGCCTCAACAAAATGCGGCATGTCTCCATCGTCTGAAGTAGGGTCTGGTATACGTGCATTGGCTGTACTGCTCTCGCCAACACAAAAGAATCGATTGGGCATATCTCTTGAGTTTGATGTTGGGTATGATATTGTCAGATTTGTTGCCCTACCTTCACCGACGCTAAAAAATCGATTTTCTAGATTTGCCCGAGTATCGAGTAAACGAAGTTCATCAATAGGTTGCACTGCATTATCAAATCGTGTTTTTGATTAGTTAGGTAAGTGGTAATTTTTACATACTTAAATGAATCTTTTATGTTCGGATTACTTACGTTCACGTCTTTCACATCCAGTCGTGACATTATTGGCACGATTAGTGATGTCTGCCATAGCCCTTCGAGCTCCCAAAGTGTTGGGAGTGTTGTTAACAATCATAGGCCCTTCTGAACATGGCCTTTGGGGTTGACTCTCAGGGGATGCTATAGCATTTGATTTGTTTTCAGAGGCATAAGTGAGTCTTCGTTTGGTATTTAGACGATCTATTTGTTCTGGGGTGAGCGATTTTCTCTGTCGTCGCTTTTGATCCCTCCATATGGATCTTTGATCTTGCATACATTGATCTTCGTTCTCGTCCATTACAAAAATCTAAAACTACACGTATTAAAATTCACGTGTTGTACGAAGTATATCGGAGAGTGAATAATGTAAGTTATTTACTAAATAATGTGCTTTTTTAAAAAACAATTACTTTAAAGTTTTTTTATGGTTATGTTGATGCCTTTTTGTTTTTCTTTTCTACTTGAACGAATGTTTTAATTTAAATTACAATAAATATTTTATTGTGTTTCCTTTTGATTTTTATTTTTTCTTTAAACAAAAATTTCAATTTAAATTAAATAAAATATTTTAGTTTGATGCTTTTTATTTTTTATTTTCCACGGAATTAAAATCTATTCATTTACCTTTTAATAAAGTATGAATAACGGGTCTCTAATCAAACATAACTTGTCAAGCTAATAAGCAGAGAGGAAAAAATTTAATTTTATATATATATATATATATATATATATATATATATATATATATATATATATATATATATATATATATATATATATATATTTAAGGGATAATAAGAGATATATATTCATTCATGTTTGGCCATGGCAAATAAGGCAAATAAGGCAAATAAGGCTAATTCATTTCTTTTTCGGAGAATGGGCCTGGCCATTTCATTCTCAAAGATCAAAAAACAGAATAATCGGGTTGCCCAATTTCATTTTTGTTGCTCTTATCTCCTTAAACCTATTTGGATTTGTTTTCATTTCTATCTCCTTCTCACCGCCGCTCATCTTCTCTCTCTTCTCTCTCTCTTCTCTCTTCTCTCTTCTCTCTTATTGTTCCATTTTAGTTAGCTTTCCTTTCTCTTTTCTCACCACCGCCGATGAAATACAGCAATCTTCTCTCTTTTCTTCATTCCTTTCTCTCTTTAACCTGGTTCTTCTTTGATCTATCTCAAAAACTCAACAACACCTAAAATTGTTTCTTTTTATGTTTTGAGGGGAAAAATGGCGAACACTATGAAATCGAAATATCAGGAGGATCTCTCCCTTCACAGGTATATTACCCTTATTTTCGTCTTAAATTTGCCTTATTTGACATTGATTTAGAATTTTAGGGTTTTGATTATTTAATGTTTTTGGGTTAATAATCAAACTTTACTTCATGCACAATATCGATTTGTAGAATAGATAGGTTATTTAGTGTTTGCTTAACTAATTTATTTCATGGTTTGTTTTCTCAATTTTTGCTTAATTAATTTTTTGGGAATCTTGATTTGCATGTCGTGTTGGAGAGAAAGCCGTCGAGGCGCTGGTCGAGGCGCTGGTCGAGGCGATGGGGCGCTGGTCGAGGCGATCGGGCGGCGCGTCAAAATTTCTGGTGAGTTTATTGTAGATTCGTTTGATTTTCTGGTCCCTGATTGTTTTTGTGTAATTTTTGTATGATGTTTCATTGAATTTTTATCCTTGTTTATTCTGCTTGTTTTTTTGAATTGTGGATTTGAATGTTTACTTTATCGGTTGAATTAATCAATGTTGTTGGGATTTTGTGAATTGGTGTGGCATCATTGTTGGTGTGGTTTTTTAAATCAAAAACTTGAATTTTGGCAGGGGTTAATTTACTGGAATGACCTCAGGAGCTGGCTTATGGAATAGATAGATTATTTAGGGTTTAGGGCCCGGATTAATTGTTGCTTGATTTTAGTTGTATTTAGTTTTCTTAATTATTGCTTAACTCAGTTGTTTGCACTTTTGATTTGCATGTGTTGTCCCTCCATGGCGAGAGAGAGCGTTGGTCGAGGCGCTGGTCGAGATAGTTCTATGGCCTCTAATATCATCCAGAGGTAAATTGGACAAAATTTTAATCTAATATGATTATTGATTACTTTGATTGGATAAAATGATCTTGGTTATAAAGTTGTTTTATTGAATTTGATTAATTGGTTTGATTTCTCATGTTAAAGGTTGATTTTTTAATGTTTAATTGTAGGTATGTTTGCTCTCTTTTGAGATGTTGTGTCAGAGTACGATTGGCCAAATTTTGTAGTTATCTCAGTTAATTACAATATGATATGTAAAAATATAGTTTAAAAAGTACAATTGGGAGAATGTGACTGAAAAGTAGTTGATAACCAATATCATTTACCTGGAATTGGGCATGATTGGTATTAAATGTTGGTATTAGCTAGAAACCCAACCTAGTTGTAGTTGTAGTTGGCCTTCCTTTCCCATCCCTTTTTCATTAATTGATTTCACATGTTTCTTTCATAATACCCTTGGAATTGGGCATTGATGAGAAATTGAATTATGCTTCTGCTCAATTGAATTATGGTTTACTGATTCAAGTTTTGATGAACATGTTAGTACTACTTGTAATGATAGTTGTAGTAATTTTGAATTATAGCAGGAGTAGCTGAAAATGGTAAAAGAATTTAATTTCTAATCAAAAGTGAACTTCCACGTGTCTTTCTGTATGGTTAATTGTTTCTATGATGTGATTTTCAGTTACTTAAACCGTGAACATTATGAGGTTGTGAAAAAGTTGTGATTTGTTTAAACTGGAACATTATGAGGTTGTGAAAAAGTTGTGAGCATTGCTGTTGGTCTTTGTTTATGTCTTTGTTTTGAATCAGCAGTCTGGCTATAATTTTGAGTTGTATTTGATTTTGGAATTTAAAACCGATACTAATTTTTGACATAAGACATACTCCTTATTCAAGCTGTGTTTATTACGAAATGGTCAGTCTTGCTTTTTTGATGGTCAGTCAAGCTAATAGTTTTAAAATTATTGTGGTAATGATAAAATACTGAATATATCAATCAGTTTTATATTGTTGTTGTTTGTTGTTGGAAATGTCCTCATTTTTTAGTACTGTGGAATTTTCAGTATTATTGTGATTGAGAATTCTTATTAATTCAATTCCCAAAAAATAATAGTAATCTCTATTATATTGAATATATGAATCAGTTTATATTGTTGTTATTTGTTGTTGGAAATGTCCTCATTTTTCTGAGTACTGTGGAATTTCAGTATTTTAGTGAGTGAGAATAATATTAATTTCTATAAAATACAAATGTCTTATGTGCGCCAACAATCTCTTAAACAAAAATTGAATCTGATTTAGTAATACTGATCTCAACAATAACTTGTCAATTCTTATTTGTAATCTGATTTGTATAATTCTTAGTAAATCAAAAATTATATTGTAATCCTAATCAGTCAGATTTGTATAGGAATAAACTGTTTATTATTAGCTATAAAAATCAAATAAATAACATGTTTAATTAAAAGCCTGAACATCAATCTGTAATAATTAATTGAAATAAATAAAATCATGCATATTACTTATGTTTGAGAGTTTGATGAGTGTCCTACCTTATTCTGTTGGTTATTGTGTGGGGACGAACTTAACACCCAACTTAAAATCGAACCTTAAAACGAAATTATAATCTGCAAAAACCATTATTTATATCAGATTTCATGGTTTATTTTCCAATATACATTATTCATGCTTTTAATAAATAAAATCATGAAACTTTGGCAAGTACTTTTTTTTATCAATAAAATATGAAATTAGAGCAGAAATTAATATCTGAAATAATTAATTAAGATCGGTTTAAAGCATGCCGATTACTATTATATTTTGTTTAGGAGATTGTTGGGGTACATACCGTATGTGTTTCGTAATTGTATATCGTTGCAGATTTCAAACCCAACTTAAAATCTGCATAAAAACCTATTCAAGTCAATTCTTTTTCAATTTATAATTCTAATAAAACAGATTTACAAAGAAGTGTCTTTTCAGAATCTATTGCACACTCACAAACACATAAGCATACCTTATAGTTTGAAATCTGCCATTAGAGATTAAAAAAATATAAGAGACTATTGTACTAAAAGCTTGAATTAAAATATGTAATAATAAAGTTCAGTCCATAAAAGCAGGGGTATTATATACCTTGTATTTTCAAATCTGCAAAATAATAATCTCAAGTGTGTTGGTTAGACATACTCAATTTACATAGCAACAATATTTTAAAAAAACTTTTGTTTATGCATGAAATTTCACGAATGATTATTTATATCTAGTCTTATATACATGGAAATATAATTGTTATGCGTATTTTTATGCACAAACAGGTTTGAATCCGTCCATTCAAGTAAATTAAAAAATTACTAATTGTTTAATTTCTGTTTTTCATGGGTTTGCAAAAACATTCACGAATTATTATTATTTAATTAAAAGCGTGAATTAAACCGAAATAATTAATTAAAACTCATAAGACCTCATATTTTATTTAATAATTTCATTACTGTTTTTATGGTTATGCATAGAACACGGATTATTATTTTTACAAAATTGTTTAATATCTGTTTTAAATTTCTTGCAAGGAATCGTGAGAAAAATGGTACTTACGTGTGTGTGTGTGAGAGCGACTTCACGAAGAACGTTGCTGGAGGTTTGTGTGGAGCTTTCACGAAGAACGATGATGGAGGTTTTACAGAGTTTTGTGGAGTTTTTGTTTTGGCAATTGAAATAATTTGTAATAATTTCGTTTTTTGTATTAATTGTGTTGTTTTGGTTATGTGTTTGTATTATATTCCCCTAATTTTAAGTGTTTCCTTTTCTGATTTAATTGTATTATATTCCCCTAATTGATTTCATTTCCTTTTTTGTAACAATGAATATTTTAGGTTATTTTGGCAGTAAAATAAGCTGCACAGTTGTGGTTTGGGCCCACTAAAAATATTTTGGACGTTACTGAATAAAAGTAGCCTTGTAAATGAGATTGGCTGTTGAACAGTTGAGGGTAATTTTGTAATTTAGCAGATGGACACGAAAAGTTAATTTACTGGAATGACCTCAGGAGCTGGCTTATATAATAGAGATATGTAATACTTAGTAAATTTATTTGATATATTAAGGCTTATTAATGTTAAGTTTCGCACATGGATAATGTATGTAATTTTTTTTCTATTGTATCTAATTTTATTCTATTTTTTAGTCTTTCAACATTTTTAATTTAATTTATAAAATGACTTATCAGGAAGCACGGAAAATTAAGTGTCAATTTTATAAATACAATGAGTAGGAAACTACGCATCAACAAACGAGGAATGCACCCACTTGGGTACCCGATTTTCTTTGTCGTAGAATTTGAAATCTACGATACTTCTTATTAAAATAAAAAAATAAAAAAATAAAAAAAAAAATAAAAAAACCTATCTTTCACGAAAAAAAAACAAACGAGGAATGCAACACACAATGATGTAAGAGAGTTGCTTCACACGAGAGCACCGGGGATAACATAGGAAAATGTTTGGTTGACCCTAAGGGTTGGCAACCCCTAAGATACATATAACATAAAATAATATATAAGTACAATTAATTGGAGAGAGAATGTGTTGTATGTAAAGTTTCAATGCATTTGTAACCAATCAAAATTCAATATTAAAAGGGTTACCAACCCTTAGGGTCACTCTATCATTATCCGATAATATATGTGTAGTCGCCGATCAACTCGGCGCCGAGTGTTATAGCGGAGTGTTTGTGTTTGACCAACCGACCATGCTTCACGTCAAACATTCAAACCTCTTAAAACTCCACATTTGCGTGGATCTTAATTTGACGTCAAGACGTGCATTATTTTATTCATATTCTAATTAGGACTATTCATTTCTTAATTATTATTTTTTGCATACAAAATAAGTATCTAACACAAATCTTCTCCGACAAAAACATTAAACAAGGCATGTTTCTGAGATAAAGCAATTATATTTTACAACTTCAAGTATTTCAATTTTTCATGTTGTGGCCAACATAAGTTTTTTTTTTTTTTACGCAACGAAGGATATATTTATATTAAGCTAAATCATGAGAGAGCAATCCAAACTTTACAAAAGGTACAGGCAAGACCCCAAAAACTTGCAGCCCGTACAGAGTAAGCCAAAAGCAACAATAACATCTAATCCCTACCCAAAAAACTGATCCCCCCCTAATTACACTTAGCCCAATATTAGATTTCATCTAGAAGAGGAGAGGGGAAACTTAAACTACCCAAACCTACTCTTTATCACTTGAGGATTGACCCTGCTTTGCATCTGAAGCCTTCTTTGCACTCACCAACTGAGTACACTGTACAGTAAATATTATAGTGTACAGTAAATATTATACTTTCTCCGTTCTACAATAGATGCATCATTTCTCATTACACGTATGCCAAAGCGCTTATTTGAACATTAATATATCTAAATGCGTATAAGTAAAAATCACAAAAAGTTGATATTTGGAATCCTTACATTAATACTAATTTAACAAGATCTTACTTGACTATATTTTTTCTTACACAACAGTGAAAGAAAGGTTGTTAAAGTTGATTGATGAATAGTGCGCAAATGATAAATGATACATCTATTGTAGAACGGAGAAAGCAAGTGCATAAGTCATTTTGATTTTACTCAATGATCACAAGTCATCCCAATGTAAGTAAAGCCTCATACTTCGTATTTTTTGTACTCTGTAAATCACTTCCTATTGTACAAAGATGATTAGAATATGTTAAAAATTATCGCTAAGTACGATTTTATTCCCATCTTATTCTTATTGTTTATTAGATCAGATCAGACCAAATCAAAAAAAAAAAAAAAAACTCATAGAAAACATTCAAATCAGATACGATTATATTATACCATATCAAATCATAAAAAATCAGACCAGATCAAGTGAAGAGAACAAAACATATTTTGACCAAAAAAATAATTTGACAAACATTTACAATTGACCAAGGGAATAAAAATACTATCTTCATGTTATCACATGCATGATCAATTTATGGTCCGGCAAAAATGGTTAATATTCTGGGTTTAACGATATGATTAAATCGATTGCTTATATTTTATTAGTATATTGGAATATCTATAGTGTCACATGAAATAAGCTAATAATATGGAAGTAGGAGATTCTCAAAAGGTAAAGATCTCCCATAATCATTAAATGGGTACTAATAATATTCCTGTAATCCTCTTTATAGTATGTAGATCTTCAAATATTTTCAATAATTTGGCATTATATTCTCATTAATTAGCAATAAACTTAGGCCATGTTATGTTAAACTTTATTTCAGATCAACTTAGTTCAGCTCAGCTTAGCTCAGCTCAACTCATTTTCATTCAATTTAGTTTAGTTATGTTCCATTCCATTTAGTTCAGTTTAACTCTATTCAATTCAATTCAATTCAGTTCCATTTAGTTCAGTTTAACTCTATTCAATTCATTTCAGTTCAAAAGAACGGGGTTATGGTTTATTTTATTTTATTTATTTTATGTATAACAATTTAATTTTACTATTTAAATTGTATTTTTTAATTTTTTTTGTTAACCCTCTATTCCACTTACTTCCTTACATCATGCCATGTGAATGGATGATCATTGATCAAACTATTGGATCAGACGGTTAGGAATAAGCGGCGCTAACATTGCAATCATTTTAGAGACCTAGAGCCGTAGAAATACGAAGGAAATCAAGGAAACTATCACCTAAATTTGGTTAGCCAAAATGATTGTTTGACCAATTTTGAGACTAATTTAATGGTGAGAGGGCCAAGAAAATGAGTATGAGAAAATAAGATTATAAATAGAGGAGAGAGAAATTAAAATTAAAGCTTTTCATAGAATATCTTCCTACCACTTACTAACCAAATAATTAAATAATTAAATTACAAAAGTTAATTCCTACTATAATCTTATGGGCCCATTCAAATGATTAATCTTTGTTTGATCACCTCATATAAATGATTAATTGAACCTAACCTCTAATAGTTTTGTAAGTTTAATTTAGTTAGATTTCCATATTACTAACACATTACTAGCTAGTGGTTGACCACTTAGGATCATGTTAGACCACTTAGCAAGACTATTACAATAATTTCATCACTAAACGACATATATTCCTCAATTACTTTGATTACCTCTTTCCTTCATTTCTTTTTAATAATAATTATTTCTACAAAATCACTCATAATGTATAAATTTAATCATATAACCTTTGATAAGTTTATCATTAAAAAAATTACTTGATGATATAAAAAAATAATCAAAACATGTTAAAAGCTACCACAATTATTACTGTCGAGCAATATATCAGTTTCGGCGATGCTGATGACTTAAGTTATTTTGAGTTTAATTTTTTCTCTGTCGGGAAAGCTTACACTCTGCTGCGATTTTTTTTTAAAATTTGTTGCGTGGAAGAGAATTGTTTGTAATAATCCTAGCCCGCCTAAGTATGTTTTCATTGGGTGGTTAGCTGTTTTGAGGCGATTAGCTACTTGTGTCGGGCTACTCAAGACTGGAATCGTCTGTGATTCTGTGTGTTGTCTTTGCGAGCAGAAGTATGAGGATATTGATCACTTATTCTTTGATTGTTCCCGGTCAGCGATCTGGAATAGAGTTTTGGCGTGGATTGAGTTGGATAGGCATGCTTGCACATGGGCTGCTGAGTTGAATTTTGTTATTACTTCTGCTGCTAGAAACTTGGCTAAGCATCAGGTAAACAGATTAGATATCTTCACTACGGTCTATTTTGTTTAGATATCTTAATTCTGCCACCGTGTTCAAGGAGATCCAGTTGGTTGTTTTTTCTCGTTGTTTTATGTTGAAGAAACTCAGAAAGATTGGGCATGAATTGTAGTGTTTTTGGGTTCCTAGTTTTTTTTAGGGGTTTGACTGTTGTTATGCTTTCCCACCTTGAGATTTGGGTTTTTTTTTTTTTTTTTTTCCTTTTGCTGTTTAGCTTGTTTGTAATTTGTTTTGATGAATTATTATTATTTTTAAAAAAAACGTTACCAAAAGAGTGGGTAAAAATTACCCCGATTTACAATCAATTTATTGTACACCGAATGCGCACAATACCTATTATAATTAGTGAGCCACGTATTGTAAATGTCGTGTGACTTTTTAACAGTGATTTGATTTTACTATTAAAAAAATAATTAGCGAACTACGTAAATTTATAGGTTCTTTATTTTTGTGTATATATTTATTTGCTGAATTATTAAAGCGCCACGTAGGAAATCGAATGGGTTTGGCCAATAAAAAGTACGGATTTTTCACCAAATGCCCTCGAGGTTTACTTTAATGCACCAAGTACCCCTAAACTTTCCAAAATGCACCAAATACCCCTGACATTTAAAACAATATCATCAAATACCCTTATTGACCATTTTCCGTCTATTCCGTTAACTTTTCCGTTAACATTTCTTTTCCTCATTTTTCTTTATTCTTTCCCCTTCCCATGGAAATCTTTATCCTCTTCCTCAACTTGAATCCAAATCATCAATTATCCACCAATTTCTTCAAATGTCGCAGCCATCCACTACTATTGTTTGTTGCTAGCCAGAAATCTCCACCCACTATCCTCTTTCTTCCGATCTGCATTTTCGGTCTCCTCTCTTCTTTTCTCTTCCACCCATCCTTGTAGTGAAGCCCAAACCCAAAATTCGTCGGGATTTTTTGAGCAAATCCAAAGCAATTTCGCACAAAAAAAACTGAATTGTATATCGAATTATATACTTAATGAGCTTTAATTTTCATCTGGGTATCTCGAATTTTCTCTTGAAATTTCAACAATGGTGATGCAGATTTCTGGGATTCAAAAGGAAAGAAACCAGATTAAAACTTGTGATATGATGCAAGTTGTGGTGCTTGGAAAACCCGAGGTAGCCGACTGTGAGCACCCAAAAAAATCACCGAACATTGTAGCTTAAACCTAGCAAAAAATCAATTTGATTCAATTGGGATTTTCGTCAATTTCACTTTTTTTTGTTGATCTGAAAAATTGATAAATTTTGACTTGGATATGAGAAAACTAGGTACGATTGAAGTAATGATCGGTGGTTGAGGGATGGTGTTCAAATGTCGGAAGCGGCGGAGCCGTGGTGGTTGGATTTGGTGGTTTGGGGAAATTGGTTTCAACTAATAGAAATTAGCATTGGTCTAAGGGATGCAGTTGGCCGACGTATGTAGCAAGCAAAAAGGGGGAGGGGTTGGTCTGGATGTGGAGGTTCGAGTTTTGACAATGGTGGATAAGAAGAGGATGATGATGATGGCGTTTAGCAGAGGACAGAAGTGAAGAGGAAGCCCAACAGATGTTTTGGGTTTTTTTTTTTTTTTTTTAAGATAATAGTTAATTAATTATTTTAGGGGTTTAATTCATTTAATTAAGGTTTAATATTAGGATTAATAGAGAAATGGGTTGAGTAAGGGCAAAAAAGTAAACACACGCTAACGGAGACTTAACGTCTGTCAGCCTCAAGGGTATTTGATGATATTGTTTTAAACGTCAGGGGTATTTGGTGCATTCTGGAAAGTTTAGGGGTACTTGGTGCATTAAAGTAAACCTCGAGGGCATTTGGTGAAAAATCCGTAAAAAGTAAGATTTCTAAAAAAATTTGAATTAAAAAAATCAATTGCCGCGTAGATAATTAATTAGGTGCCACATAGATATTTAAATTAATTAATTACTAATATATATATATAACTCCATCCAAAATCAAACAATCTAATAATTAAAAAATAAATCTAAATAAAATTCATCAAAAATCAAACACTAATCTAAAATAAAATTCAATCTAAAATCAAACATTAATCCAATATTAGAGCGCCACGTAAGAAATCTAATCGTTTCGACCAATGAAAAATAATACTTCAAAATTACTTTTGAATTAAAAAAGTCTAGTGCCACGTAGATAAATAATCAGGTGTCACGTAGATATTTTTATTAATTAATTATTAATATTACACATATACAATTTCATCCAAAATCAAACAATATAATTAGAAAAAATCTAAAATTAAATTCAATCAAAAATAAAAAACCAATCTAATCTAATATGTAAAATATAGCAGTTGGTATATATATGAGTTTTATTTTAACATAGAAATTTAATAGAATCTGTGCGTCGCACGGGCTAAAATCTAGTATTAATAATTTCCTTTCAAAATTACGCAGTAGGAGAGCAATGTTACGTTCTTCAAATTTAATCGTACTATATATAGTAGGAGTACTATAATTAGAAACTATTCAATATTCTTAAAGAATGGTTAAAAATACTCTTATGATGTACGGATCAACACTTTATCCTGTTCCGATCCTAAGGCTTGTTGTAGCACTACACCGTTAAAAACATGGGTGATGATAAAGGTCGCAAGTTGCGACAACATTTAGTTGTCGCAATCCTACGTGTCGGAATTTAATTGGTACATATAGGCGCCACGTACGCTATGCTTCTTCACAATATTTTTACTATCAATAAGATATTTTTACTATGAAAAATTGTAAATAAGGTAGTTGATATAAAAAAATAAACAAATTAGAATATTAAGATTTTTCTACCTTTTTTCTTAACATGTATAATAAATTATATTAGTTAAATATTTTAATTTCCAATTTAAATGATGACACATAAGCATGCCATGTCATCATTGCGACACGGCTTAAAGGTCGCATGTTGCGACCTTTATCATTTTCGTAAAAACATATACTCGTACATTTCAGTTTTTCTTTTTCTTTTTATAATTTTATGGATTATAATTTTATTTTTTTAAAAGAAAAGATACAATAAAAGTTATGATATATTTTATGAAAATTATATAAGGAACAAACAAGCTAACAATATAAGTAGAAAAAAAAAGCAGCTAATCTGTTTGTGGATTGTAAGAGGCAAAGGTGACCTCGTCATTAAAAGCTTGATCGTTAAGTGAGCTTATGGGCATGTTGGATTTAATTATGATCCACCTTGTAGATAAGGCTTTTGTAGAATAACATTTCTTGATACTCCCTCCGTTCCTTATACTAGCACCGTTTTGACTGGATATAATTGACAATGTACAACTTTGACCACCAATATCTCTAACTACATATAATAAAAACTTATAAATATATTAATATTTTGAAATATATTATACTAAGATGAAACCAACAATATATTATATACTAACATTTGTTTTCATATTATACAAATAAAATAGGGTCAAGGTGAATTATGTAAATAGTGCAAAAAGTCAAAACGGTGCGAGTGTTAATGGACAGAGGGAGTAGAGAGTTTCTTTTATCGTCTAGTTAGGCTTGTTTTCTCGTCCCTTATTTTCATTTATATTAAAAGTAAGTTAAAAGATGATAACTCCTTCTAAATTTATTAAGTTATTCACATTTATGCTTCGTACTAGAGCTGTCAAAACAGGTCATCGGGTCGGGTTTGGGTCGGGTCATCTCGGGTTTCGGGTCATGATCAGGTCGGGTCGTGTCGGGTCAATATTTCATTCGGGTTGAGTTCGGGTTCGGTCGGGTCGATTTCAGGTCGGGTCATATCGGGTTTTTTCTTATCCCGGGTTCAGGTCGGGTTCGAGTCGGGTCACATTTCGGTCAGGTTTGATTTCGGGTTCGGGTCTTATCGGGTCGGGTTTAAGTCGGTTTGTAGCAGATAATTTCGGGTTCGGGTCTTATCGAGTCGGGTTTAAGTTGGTTTGCAACACAGTTATTTTCGGGTTCGGGTCTTAGTTTGGATCGGATAATAATCAGATCAAATAGAATTCAGATCGGGTCACTCTCAGGGACGGGTCAAACTCGGGTCTGATAATTAACCTATACATTTTAAGGATTTTATATTCTAAAAAATTTTGTTTAACTTATTTTAGAGTTAAAATTTTCAATATTTAGCAATAAATAATTAAAATAGATATATCAATGAAGTTAATATTTGGTCGTGTCATTGATAACTCGGGTAAATCGAGTAGCGGGTTCTCACAGGTCGGGTCAATAGCAGGTTTCATCGAGTTACAATCGGTTTCGGGTTGACATCGGGTCGGGTATCAAATCGGGTTCGGGTCATTGTTCGGTCGGGTCAGTTCGGTTATCGGTCATTTTCGGGTCGGGTGTCGGGTTCGGGTTCGGGTGTTACAACGTCGGGTTAAAATCGGTTATCGATTTTTTCGGGTCGGGTACATGTCGGGTTTCGGATTACCTATTTTACCGTAATTTCGGGTCATGGTCGGTTACGGGTTCGGTCGGTTCAGATCGGGTTTTCGGGTCGTGTCAGTTTTTGACAGCTCTACTTCGTACAAGTGGTTGCTCAATGTTAAAGACCAGAGCAACTTCTTTTCTGGGGCAGCGCAAGGTGAGCAATGGTACTTTGTAACTTATTATCTATAATGTTTTAGGTGTTGTACTTCTAACTAGTCGTGACGTCATCATAACCCAACATTAACATTGGAGTACACGGCTTAAAAGTTATTGTGAGCAACTACTCCATATAAGTTTTATATTGAGATCGCATATTATTTTTTGATGGATTGGAATCAGTCCATTAACGTAGAAATCTTTCCGAATGTTGGTGTGAATAAAAAAACAGCATAAAGTAAGATATGAACACAGCTTACTAATACAACCTTTTCAAATTATACAACCTAAAATAGTAGTAAAACTATATATATATATATATATATATATATATATATATATATATATATATATATATATATATATATATATATATCAATCTACGTAGCACCTATCCACCTTAAAAGCACTACTAATTCATAAAGTTTAAACCCCTATTACATGCTGCAATGTGTACATTCCCTTTAAGCTTAAACTAATTAACTTCTTTAGTTTGCTAACTAGCTTTATACATCTTTTTTTTTCCTTTGCACAAAAAGGATACATGTAATCACAACGAGGAAAAGTGAAACACAAACTCTTTTACAAAATACATACATAGGAGGCGGACTAACAATAATAATATATACGTAGTATATTATATAAGGCCGTGAACATTTGTTTATTTGTAGAGCGATTTTTAAGTATTTCGAATGATTTTTATTTTTGGATGAAATTAGGGCATTTTCGTCATTTATTGTGTTTCTCGTTTTCTATTTCTAGAAAAACTAACAAGTACTTTTATATAGAAACCTCGAAGTAGTTTTCAATATTTTTATTGTCACTTTTTAAAACTAGCATGATTATAACATACCCCGCTTAAAACTAATAGACAATACAAATAAGCAAATGAGCAAAAAACGAAGTCTTGATTATATCTGACATGAGCTTAAACTAATACGAGCTTATAAATTCTATATCTCAATTAAGAAGTATACGAGTTTCAAAATCACAAAACTGAAAAATAGACAATGACATCGAGCGAACTCTTAATTTTAAATCTTCGAAAATGATAAAGGTCGCAACATGCGACCTTTAAGCCGTGTCACAAAGATGACATGACATGCTTATGTGTCATGATTTAAATTGGAAATCAAAATATTTAACTTATACAACCTATTATACATGTTTCAAAAAAAGATAGGAGAATCTTAAAATACTAATTTGTTTCCTTATTTATATCGATTACCTTATTTACATATATTCATAGTAAAAATATTGCATTCATAGTAAAAATATTACGATGACACATATCCTACGTGGCGCTTATATGTACCAATTAAGCTCCGACACATAAGATTGCGACAACATTTAGTTATCACAACTTGGGACCTTTATATGACTTTGCAAATAAGTTATTGTAATTAACTTTTATATGACTTGTTGAAGAAAAATACTACTCCGTACCCAAAAAAAAAAAAAAAAAATTGATCCTACTTGCTATTGTGTAAATACTATAAACAATTTATTACTTTAAGAATCTTGATAATCATTAAAATCATCATCAAAATTTCATGTATAAAATTGTAAAATTATAAATAATATCGCGGCACCGCCAATCTGATTCACGAGATACCTATGAATCAACTTTCTGCTAATTGAAGGTTGGCAACGCTAAAAAAGCCCTTTCTAGCTAATGCTACAACCAAACCCAAACCAAAACCCATTTTTATTTTTAATTTTTTCATCAAACCTTTTCTTTTACGCGTGACACCTTCTAATTATAGATTTTATGCCACTTTTTACACTAATTTAATTTATTATATAACTCTCCCAATATAAAGGCACTTAGCTTGATTGACTACAACTACGCGCTTGCTATACTTGTAAAGGAAAAATATTAACCGATCGTTTGATAATCAGTTATAGATTGTGTCAATGAAAATAAATTTGTATATATATAAATTAGTAAAGAAAATTAAACATTCTCGTTGTAATGTTAGTTCATTCTCAATCATCTATTTTTCTTCAAAAAATCTCATTAATTACCATCCATTACCTTTTCAGAAGTGGTATGGATGGAATGCAAATTCATGAAAAAAAACACTAAATTTGACATAAAGATTCATTACCATGACATTATCATATTATAATGTTATTTTTCTTAATTACCAGATAACACATATATTTATTCCCATACCCACCATTTAATTACGAGTTACCAAACAACCGTAAGTACAAAACCAGCCACATGAAAGCTATGTACTAATCAGATGTCTAAGGTGCATCGATCCGGGTATACCATACAATCGTACATCCTCTCACATTTATACATATCGTGACAAATTATGAAACGAACCACCAATTACCATGAAAATACCTATCTTACGATCACAATAATCTATATCGAGTACATCTATCCTTTCTTTGTCATTTTGAGTTGGTAAATGATTCATCTTCCTTATTTTTCTCCCCAAGAAGTATTATTTGCCACAATATTAGTACACAATTTTATATTCAGCCTCAAAGGCCTCGAAGATCCATGACATCTACCAGCCAGAAAGTAGCTAGCTAGCTACACATCCATTCATTGTTCACAAACATCGATGTGTGAAATTCTACTTCCTCCGTTTCATTATATTTTTTACACTTTGACAAATGTGCACAATAATCAAAACTTTGACTATAAATTATCATTATTATATCTATTAAAAATTATCATTAGATATCTTGTTAGATTCGTCTTGAAATGTATTTTATGAATATCAACATTTTAAATTTTTTTGTCATATAGAATTGGATATATTAATGATCAAACATTGCTCCGTAGTCTGTGCAAATAGTAAGTGTAAAGATCTTTTTGAAACAGGGTAGTACGCTCTTAATTTATTTATTTTCCTTTTTTTCTTTTTTTCTACTATCAGATTTTTGATACTTAATGACTACTTAATTAACTATCAGAACATGTTAAATAGTGTATCAACTGGGTAGAGGGGATGACATATTTACATATCCGCTATTTATTTTGGAGTTGATGGATCCAGTTTGCATCAACTTTTTTCAGAGGGGGTGACGTATTTACATATCTCAGTGGATTCGATTCAAGTAACAAAATAGTCGAACATGATGAATATTCACAAAATAACGGATTTGCATTTCCTAAATATTCTCAGGTATGCATTAACTTACAACTTACAACTTACAAAAACAAATTAAATAACTGAACTAAATGTTACTTTATGGAGTACGGAGTATCAAATTAAATAATACATTCCTTTTCGGCTTTCCCCTTCTAGACTTCTAGCTATAGCCTTCTAGGAACCATACAATTTATGCCCAACCGAACTAAAGAATTAAGTAATTGAAAAGTGAGAACGCAAACAAAAAGAATCACCCTTCTCCATCTATAAAAAATAGGTAAAGATGTCATCTATACAGTTATTACTTATTAGAGTTACGTGAGTCAATTTAGAAACCTTGTTAAGATAAAATCACGTATCAATTTAGAAACGTTAGGATAAATTAATGCAATAATTGGTTCCTATTAATTTTTCTAAATAAGTTGCATTAAATTGTGAGATTTTTTTTATTTGGTGTACTTTTTTCAAAGTATCATAACTACATGTCTATATCATCCTTCACTTTCTCTACCAAAATGTTTGAATCTCCGCATATAGGGCGATTTTTTTTATTTATAACTAGCTTTTGAGCATGTTTAATAACGGACAATTATATAGTGGTAATAGTATTTTAAAGTGCTATTTTGTTGAGTACTTGTGATTTTTAGTGGGAATATATGATATGTAGAGGTGAAATTTGAAAGTTTACAAAATATATAAATAGATGGTGAATTAATATTGAGTATTAAAGAGGGAGACACTACAAGAAATTGTACTATTAACGACGGGAAATCCCGTCGCGAAAGGCCAATAATCGTTGATTAACGACGGGATTTCCTGTCGCGAACCCGTCATAAAAGGGGGCCGTCGTTAATAGAAATCCCGTCGTAAATTCGTCGTAAACCCGTCGTAAAAGATATTTGCGACGGTTATTCCCGTCATTGTTTGGTTGTTAGCCCCGTCGCAAAAGCCTTTTGCGACGGGATTTTTGACCCGTCGTAATTAGGTTGTCGTTAAAGATACAAATTCTTGCAGTGAGATGAGGTGGAAGAGGTTATATGAAATAAGTTGTGAATTAATGTTGAATGAAGAAGGTGAAGTGAAAAAGGTGTTGAAACTATAAAATACTTCAAATAACAAACAACAAAAGAAAAAATTGAAAAAAATAACAAATTCATGGATGAAAGATGGGGATGACACAATGACACATGTTAACTAATAATCTATATACTACAAGAATTTGTATCTTTTACAACAACCTAATTACGACGGGTCAAAAATCTCGTCGCAAAAGCCTTTTGCGACGGGGCTAACAACCAAACAATGACGGGAATAACCGTCGCAAATGTCTTTTACGACGGGTTTACAACGGGTTTACGACGGGATTTCTATTAACGACGGCCCCCTTTTATGACGGGTTCGCGACAGGAAATCCCGTTGTTAATCAACAATTATTTGCCTTTCGCGACGGGATTTTCTGTCGTTAATAGTACAATTTCTTGTAGTATATGGTCTTCCTTTTTAAAATACTAGGTATATATAGATTGGTCTTCTGTTATAAAGTACAACCGGTTATACGTTGAAAGATGAAATTTTTTACTTTCTGGACTATTTAGTTTTTTTTTTTTTTTTTGACGGGGAAGAACAATTTCATTAATAATCAGCCATACGGCATCTACAATAATAAAATAGATCTGCATACCACAGATTCAAAGAAAATACATAACTGTTACAATCAAACCAATTACTATTCTGCATTCTAAAGCACATCTCGTACTCCACCGCTTCTAGCTTAACGCGAGCAGTGATTTTCGATGTTTTCGCATCTTTCCAAGTAGAGCCCTTCGCAATATGCGCACGAATTGTTCTGATTGACGAGTTGATGATCTGATAAACCCTAAACCTGTATGAATCCAAATCTCCTTCCCAATTATTGAAACCCTAAAAACCCTAAAAAAGTTCTCATCCATGGATGAGAATCAAGAACCTAGAAAACTCTAGGAAAAACCCAAATAAATTGGGAACAACCCAAGAATAAATTGGGAGCAAAACAACGAAAAAAACAAAACAAGACAATACATAAAGGAAAAACAATGAAAAAACAAGAAATAAGGGTCGGAAATAGTCTAATTTCCGAGGAAATTAGACTATTTCCGGCCTAAACGGCAAAGAAAACTGAAACACTAAAAGATGAGAGAGAAGAGAGAAAAAAGGGGGAGAGAGAGAGGAGCCTGGACTATTTAGTTAATTAAGGGAACTATTAAAGATAATATGGACTTATTCAAAAACTAGATTATTGAATATAAAAGTAGCATAAAATACAGGCCATGAAAATCCATAATAAAATTAAATCGGGTCGGATTGAGGTTTTAAGAAACTGCTCGAGTTTAAACAAAAGTGGCTTTCCGGGGACGGATCGATAAGAACCCACGTATTCACAAGCTGGAAGTGAAGCATTGCAAGGCTGGTGGAAGGGGAAGGTGCTAAGGGATGACAAAAGAGTTCACATATCCCTACAAGTTAAGATCATGCATGGGATATTCATATAATTTAAACCCAATATATAAATATAATTAGTAAAGATTTGGAAGCTTATTATTTGTTGTTATACAAATTGTACTTGTTATAATATTGTCTTTGAGCTAGTGGCCATTGTGTAAAAGTTGTAAGAACTCATTTCCAAAGTCCAATTTTAAATACTATAAAAAAAATTCATGGAAACCTACAAATGGCAAAACCCTAGCTTAGCTTAGTTTGTTTTCTCAATCTTTTTATCATCAAAAGGAGAGAATTCTATGTTTACCAACGTTTCTTGCACATGCTTCCCTCTTTTTCCCATGAGTCTTTTTATTGACTTTGGTGGGGTATATTTAGTAGCACTCCCACAAATATATCATTGTATGTATGTACTCGATCTTTTGTGAAAGCTAAGCTAGAAATTTTAGGTGTTGTACTTGAAATTAATTTAATAAACCATGTGTATAATTACGGATACACAAAAGGTACTTAATTAGTAAATACTATCTATATTTTGTAAAGATATTTACAGTTATTATTTAAATAAATATTAAGACAAAAGTAGAAAATTTGGTTGAATATAATAAAATATGGATAAAGTAGAGGTTGTTTGGTTGACATCTTAAAATAGGAAAACTGAAAATTCATGGAAATTTATAGATTCGATAGTTTTTTGGTTGACATAAAAAGTAAAATTGGAGGAAGTTGAAATTCATGAAAAATTTGAGTTCCTACAAAACATGGAAAGTAAATTACATAGTCCCTTCTTGGTCAATCAAATTAAGTTCATGGGAATTTCTAATTTTCATGTTGTCAACCAAACAACTTTAAGAAATTCCCATGAATTTAACAAGGGAACTAATTACCATTGAATTACAACTTGCTATAGGAATTAAATCCTCATGTCAACCAAACAAGCCCTAAGAGAAATGTGTAAAAAGGAGGGTGGGTGCATTGTAAGAAAAAAAGAATAAAGTAAGAGGAAAGTGAGTGGAAAATTTTAAATATTGTGGGGTAAGAAGGGTAAGGTGATAAATTTTCATGTCCAAAAATAGAATAAGGCAAAGTGTAAAGAATATTATAATTAAAAAACGGACTAAAAAAAAAGCGTAAAGATCATTTTGAATCGGATGTAGTAATTAATAACTAGGCAATAAGAATATGTCTTTTCCTTTAAAAAAGTTTCAGGTGCAATAAGTTCAAATAAGTTGTAAGGTCCTATAGGCTTAATAAGTTCCAAGCATGTCTTATAAGTTTACTCTATCAAGTTTACTATCTCATAATCATGTCTGGTCAGTTAGAATTAGATCTTATCAGATTCAATAAGTTCAGATAAGTTTAAATAAGTTCAGATTTCATTCGGCAAAATAAGCCCACCTTACATAAAGTAATTAACTAATTAGCTTAATTAAACTGCCTTTTGTTGATTGATCATGAGAAGCGTGGTTGATTGATCGATCACGTTTGATATATTCATAATCTTAATTAGGACCGGGTTTGATTAATTTGTGTGATGATGAAGAAATCCCAATCCAAATCTGTTTTATTATGGTTAATTATTTATGCATGCTATTTGTATTTGGTTTTAAGTTATGCTATATAGCTAGCTAGTGTGGTTTTGTGACACTTGAATATGCATGTTCCATTATAACTTGGACTTTTAAATTCAACATGCATCTTGGTAATCATATTTAGTACGTAATTAAATAAATTAATGTTGTGGTTAATGTTCGGTGGACGGTAAATTAATGCCTAATACGAAATCACACGATCGAGTTTGTAATAATCATCTCTTTGACTATGAAATTAGTGCATGCTTCAATAACAATGCAAGTATTTCTTAAGCAATCACAAAATGATGTTCACAAGATTTGTATTAGTAGTTTAGTACTATTAGTTGTTACTACATTATACCCCTAAATAGCATATTATAAACGAAGTATTATTTTAAGTTTGTAATAATGTGATTTCTCTGAAATTAGTAAGATAAATTTTAAAAGAAAACAAAAAAAATTTCAACTTAATTTCCCTGAGTTAATATTATCTTATATGAAATAATTTGTACTTAATTATATGAATTTATATTATCTGAACTTATTTTATGACCTAAAAACTAGTTTATGTGCAAATTGTCTGAAAACATATTTAATTTGTCATAACTGGTTGGAAAAAAACTTATTTTTATCAGTATAAAAATGTGACATATAATTTAGAATTGAAGAGTTAATTATAATATTCATCACTTGAAATATAGTGATACAAGAGAAAGGTAATGCACTAAGAAAGAAGGAATCAAAGTATGGCGGAACAATAATAACGATACATTGAAGGTAGCCTCAAATATACACTATATATTGAAGTTAGATGGATTTGTTGCTGCTACGACTATATATTTCCAAATTTTCATTTTCTTGTTTGTTGCACTATCACTTTCTATGTACTCCGTATGAATTATGATCGATAATTACAATATAAAATTTGTCCTTAATTAAACAATTAAATACAAAAATAATTACAGAGTATAATATAACGGTACGTAGACTTTGTACAAATTTGAGTATTCTTTATTAAGTGTGATTTATAGTTACAATCAATCAATGTTTGATTATTTGAGAAATCAAATTAAGTAGCTAACAAGAATAAGTTATTACGTAGTACATTTAACTTGAGGTATTGAGAATAACTGATTGCTCATTTACAAATTCTCGTAAAACACCAACTAGTTGGATCAGTAGTGAGTACGGTCTGACAATTAAGTAAGTGTCGGATAATCTGACAGACTCACTGCAATTTATTCATTTCTCTAAAATTAGATGACATGTTGTCCTAATCCTTCTTTATTAGTAACATGACATGGATTTACGAAATGACCTTTCAGTATGATATCTATCATATGAGTCAACTCCTTTGGAAATTTGAAGTTCACCTCCAATACCTAAAAAATGTCTTTATTTTTTAAGGTAGTCTTTTAAATTTTAATATTTATAATTTTTTTTGGGGCGTAAAATAGAGATATATTTCATACCAAGTAATAATGTACAAATACAAAGAAAGAAAACCAAACCAAACAAACAAGCTAGGTCAACCGACCAAAACAAAACTACTGCCAACAGGCACCAAAGGAAAGCTAAAACAGAAGTTAACAGAAATTACTAAGTAATTTATGCTTCTGACCACTAGCAAGGAACACCATAACCTTGAGCCGGTGTACTATATCATCAGTATAGAGCCTTTTACCCTGAGACTTCCTCAAATTACGCGCCATCCGGATAAGAGAAACATGAAGGAAATAATGCCCTTGGTCCAAGTATGCATATAATATTAAGTCTAATAAATGCGGTTCAGTATTAATTAAACAAGTTAATAATTCAGTGAGATCAAGTGAGCTGAATGCCTAGCTAGAGGCCGCTTCAGTTCAAGTGGAATTAATAATATTAATCCACAACTTACTCTTGACTGAACCCGTAGGGTCACACAAATAGTACGTAAACGGATCAAGTATTTAATGGAATTAAATACTCCATCTATGGATATTCGGAATCGACGAATCTTGGTTTCAGTGGGAACTGAGATCGTCACAAGCAAGAAATGAATACTCCGGAAACGATGATATTGCCGGAAACGGAAATATGGATCGTATCGGAAATATAAATATTATCCAAGTCGTAGATGTTGTCGGAAACGGAAACATGGTACGTATCGGAAAATATTATCGAAAATGGAAATATTGCCGGAATCGGAAATATTGCCGGAAACGGAAATATTGTCAGAATCGGAAATATTATCGGAATCGGAAAATAATTCCGGAAACGGAAATATTAAATATTTGTTCGAAACGGAAATTAATTCCGGAATCGGAAATATTAAATATTGTTCGTATCGGAAATGAATTCCGGAACCAGGAATTTAATCGGAAGCGCATCGTACGAATTAGCATCGGACGAGGCTTGCTAGACGAAGGCCCAGCACGAAGCCAGACCCACGCCCAGCAAGCCGAGCGCCCAACACGAAGGCCACAAGCCTCGCCAGGCCCAGCGCAAGGCCAGGCCCAGCAAGGCTGTTGGCGCGCGCACTGAGCGTGCTCGTGGGCTGCGAGGCAGCGCTCATGCGTGTGGGCCGCAAGGCCTGCGCGGTGCGTGCTTCCCTCGTGGTCATGCGACGCTCGTGTTCGTAACGAATCCTAATCCTATCGAATTTCGTGCATTGATTAAATCCTAATCCTAAAAGATTAAATTTATGATTTAGAGTTCTAATAGGATTCTAATTAATAAATCCATATCCTAGTAGGATTATAATTCCTTTCCATAAACTCTATAAATAGGTGCCTAGGGTCACATATTTACATCGAGATTTGAAGTATTCAAAAGTAAGATTTTTAAGCAAAAAAATCAGCCAAACACTTGCAACCCAAATAGCCGAAAATCCTAGTAACCTTAAGGGCGATTCTAGTTGGTCAAGCTTAAGGCGGATCCGGACGTGCTGTGGACTATCTACGGAGGGACGACACTTGGAGTCCTAAAGACTTGTTCTTGTTCGGTTCGGGCGCAGCTAGCGAGGGCACGCTACAAAGTGTATGCATCTGAATTATGCTAAATTATTATGTGTTAATAATATGTTTCCTGGCTTTATGGTTTTTCCGCATGATTTATGTTTATTCATATGTATCATAACCTAACAAAACAACAGCAAAAAAAACACATTCTATAGTCTTGATTAGAACCAACATTAGTTATCCAACTTGAAGCTAAAACTTGCATCTCAAAACTCCAATCTTCCGCAGTTCTATAAATTTTCAGCCAGCTCAGGACAACAGTCCACATCATACCAGAAAAATCACAATCAAAGAATACATGGCTGGTAGTTTCATCTTCTTCTTCACAAAAGGCAACACAATTGCTCACAGTTAATGCCAATCTCAAAAGATTATCATAGGTTGCTAACTTCCCATGAGCCCCCAACCAAGTAATAAAAATACATTTCAGTGGAGCGCGCATGAGTGTTACAAGTAAGCTTCCTCCAATTCACTCGAGTAACATCACCTCTCATCAACTTATAAATCTTCCTGATTGCAAATTGATTTTGATGCAACAGAGTCACGGGAGGTAAAAACTTTCAAGCATCAAAAAATTTCCTTACTACCCATGAAGCTTGTAATGGAGCATTCATGAGAATGGGACCGTTACCTTTGATAGTGTTAGGTTATGAAAAATATAAACAATATAATTCATGCGGAAAAACCATAAAGCCAGGAATCCAAATTAATTGCCACATAGTCAATTAGCATAATTAGGATACATACAATGTGATGCGCGCCTTCCCTAGCTGCTCCCGAACCGAACAAGAACAAGTTTAGGACTCCAAATGTCGCCCCTCCGTAGATAGTCCCCAGCACGTTCGGATCCGCCTCAGATTCAATTAACTAGAATATTATCTAAGGTTTTATATGCACTCGAAAAGATTATTATTAATTTTAGGTAAATATTAAATTCTATCTTGAACTTAATGTATGTGAATATTTATTCAATTGAATTATAAATTGTGATCATGAACCACATATTTATAGGGTGGAAATAACGGAGTTAGAATTCTACTAGGATTCCAATAACTAAATCCATTAGGATTCTAGTTAAATTATATCATTAGAATTTTACGTTTAATCAAATACCTAAGTATTTCAGAATTAACTAAAATATCCTATTTGAGTAGAATTAGGAAAACGCGATTACTTGACAACGAAGTAATCCTAACCGGCCAAGGTAATGCATGCGTGGCCCTTGAGCCCACGCTGCTACGCAGCCTGCAACCACCCCTTTGCGCAGCCCGCAGGTTCACGAGTGGCTCTGCTGCTTGCTTGCTGGCCCAAGGGCGCTGACAGCATGCACGCGACCCACGAGGGCGCTACTGCTGCACGACCTGGCTTGCTCGGCCTGTTCTGTACGCGCGGGCTTGCTGGGCGTTGGGCATGGCTTCGTGCTGGGCCTTGCGTCTTGCAAGCTCGTTCGTTGAACGTTCGTACGTCGCGCTTCCGATCCGTTTTCCAATTCCGGAATTCATTTCCGATTCGAACAAATATTTAATATTTCCGATTTCGGAATTTATTTCCGATTCGAACAAATATTTAATATTTCCGATTCCGGAATTTATTTTCGATTCCGACAATATTTTCGATTCCGGTAATATTTCCGATTCCTGCAATATTTCTATTTCCGATAATATTTTCCGATACGTACCATGTTTCCGTTTCCGGCAACATCTATGACTTGGATAATATTTATATTTCCGTCATGATCATATTTCCATTTCCGGCAATATCATCATTTACGGAGCATTCTATATTATGCTTTTTGACGATTTTAGCTCCCACTGGAACCGAGATCTGTCGTTTCCGAATGTTCATAAATAGAGTATTTAATGAATAATATATTCACTTAAATACTTGATCCATTCACGTACTATTTGTGTGACCCGACGGGTTCAGTCAAGAGTAATCTGTGGATTAATATTATTAATTCCACTTGAACTGAAGCGACCTCTAGCTAGGCATACAACTCACTTGATCTCACTGAATTATTAACTTGTTTTAATCAATTAATACAGGATTCTCTGAACAAAAGGTTGGCATTGCATTACAGAGAGTTTGTTTTAGAAGAAAGAGGTACTCCTAGATACTTAAAAGGAAGCTCTCCTTTCACTAAGCCAAACTCTGACAGAATGGTCTCCTGAACGTCCCTATGAACACCGGCCTCCAAAATAAATGGAGCTCTTTAATTGCTTGATTAGCCTTCAAACCATAAGCACTAGAAAATTTCTCAAAAGCACGAAAGAGTTACAACAGAGCTAACATCACCCCTTGCAAACAATAACAAATCATCTGCAAAACATACATGGAAAAGATTGACCTTGTTACACCTAGGGGCTAGGGTGATACCTAAACTCTTCATTTTCTCTCAAAGGAATTAAGCACCTATTTAAATACTACATGCAAAGCGCAAAAGGGTAAGGAGATATAGAATCACCTTGCCTTAGGCCTTTCTTCCCCTCAATAGGCATTGTCAACTCCTCGTTTACATTAAATGAGTACGAAACATAAGTAAGGCAAACCATAACCCATTGAACAAACTGAAGAGGAAAGCCTAACTCAAACATCAGATATTCAATAAAAGGCCATTCTACAGAATCATAGGCTTTTTGAACACCTATTTTCAACATACATCTAGGAGAAATTTTCTCCTCCCGTACCCCTTAACCAATTTGTGACTCAACAAGATATTATAAACAATAACTCTCCTCTTTACAAATGCAGATTGACTTTCATTGTTAAGGACATCAAGCACTCCTTGCATTCTGTTAGTGAGAAATTTAGAAATGATCCCGTACAAGACTGAGCAATAAGCTATAGGCCTAAAATCCTTCAAAGCACAAGCATTAGCCACCTTTGGAAGAAAAGTGACAATAGTGCAATTTAAATTCCTAGGCACAGAAGTAATATTTGTAATATTGATATTCCATGAGTTGTCCTACATACTTATTTCTTGAAATATACAGTATTTTTTTTATCACGTGCGTATAAATATATTGGATTTAATTCTTCCTCAATGCCAATTAAAAAACGCATATAAAACAGTACAATCGCTAAATTAAAAAAAAGAAAGTAAAATTGATTCTATTATTTTTAATTTTCCTTTTTTATAGTGTCCTTTATTTTATTTTTTAATTTACGAGAGTGACTAATAGAGAAAAGTGGATGAGATTACCACAACACTTTTTTTTTGTTGTGAGTATTAGTCAGTAATCGATCATTTGGGTGCAATAAAAGACGATGAGATATAAAGATTGGATTATTACAATACATTTTTCCATTAAAGACGATGGAAACTAACTTTTTGAAAAATTGCATTAAAAATAAAACTTTTCAACGAAGATACATGGATATACATGCATAATATTAGTGGACAAATATGAGAAAAACCCTAGAAGAAGGCAAAACGAAAGTGCAATGAACCACAAAATAATAATAATAATAATAATAATAATAATAATAATAATAATAATAGTAATATCATAATTTGCAAAAAGAGCACTTTGGCAATCTCCTATTAATGGAATTTTATGTTTTATTTAAGCAATAAAATTATTGCAAGTAATAATTAATTAGTTAAAGATTATATATTTGGAAGTAAGAACTAGGAAGATATGTACGAAATTATGTGGAAGTTGACACAACAAAAAAAAAATGCAATTTATATAAGGACAAAAAAGTAGTAGTATAATAGTACAATCTATAATTAGTTGAAAAAGAACAAAATTAAAAATTAAAAAGGAGAGTAAAAAAAAATGAGGTGGGGGGTCTACACATGGCAAAATTTGTTTTGTGGTTTATAAGAATTGAGTTGGCAAAAGAATGGGCTTTGTGGGCCTAAACAACCTTGCAAGTCCTAATCCCAATGAATTTTTAGAGAAAATGAAAGGTATTTTGTGAATATTACTTTTTAAATTTTTGTCCTGGTAATTTAAAAATAAAAATGAAAAAAATAGAGCCCCTTGAAAAATATCTTATGTTAGTGTTTTTGGTCGCAAATGAACCATGAGACATTACATACAAATTAGAAACAGAGGAAGGAGATTCAAACTTACACTGTCAACTGTACATAGAACCAACGACTCATCTTGCTTTATATAAAAAAAATGTTAAGTTGGTGAAACTTCATAATATTTGTTACGTATTATTCAACATACTAAAATTAGATACAAGATTAGTATAAATTATACTCTGAATTTATTTCGAACTTGAAAAAAAAATAATGATATGAATCTCAATTTCATACTAATATGTTTGATTTCATATTTCTAATTATAATATTTCACGTAAAGATAAATCTACTTGTTTTACTTAAGATACAAAAGCAGAATATGCCTTGGAGTTGTACCTAGTCCTCCAAATAAGAAAGTTGAGACTTTGAATAACAAGAAAATTATTTATATACCTCCGCAAATACAAGATCATTGACAAGTAAATCGAAGGCAAGTTCTATTTTTGCCCTAATATTGGTCTATTGGATCATCTTCACATAGTTGAACTTTTGACTTATTTTCTTTAACTATATCATCAATAAAAACTTGAGTAACATTTACATTACTTGTATTACTCTTTCACTCTAAGAACAATTAATATGCTAATATTATAGCTAAAAGCTAATATTATAACAGTTGAATTCAGACCGAGATTAATAAGATGTAATTGAACTAAGATCTTTGCTAAGACTACTAAAATTAGTCAATAAATACCCCTCACTTCAAATAAAAAATCTTGGATCCGCCTCTGACGTACGGAGACAGCCGAAACGAGTAGTTAACATCTAAAGTGTAAATTTCTTCCTTTGGTGGTCCTCTCAATCCAAAAATTTATCCACTTCCCCCACGTGAGCAAAACTGGTCCAAGTCACCCATACTGCCAATGCCACCTAAGAAATGACTTCATATTTTCTCTGCGATTCAACTAAACACACTAATCGTTTTCCATTTTGGGGAATAATTGGGATTCTTGAAATGGGACCTTACACCCACAGGCCACACAGCTCTTACTATACCCTACTAATAATAGATTGATGATTGTGACATCATTAATTCGATCTTCCTACTAGTATTAGTACTATTCTTATTCACTCTTCCCTCTATTCAATCTTGCTAGCTATATGTTGTGATCGACCTAAATTAAATTTATCACTTGCAACTTACTACAAGTACATATCGTATCTGTATCGGAATTGATTCTGACACTCTTTCTTGAATATTGCCACATCTACCTACTGGATAGATAACACACCACTAATAATACATTAATATATACAAAATGAAATTGTTGTGGATTCCACTACTGCTAATCTCTTTTAGTATTGGGTAGTTTATCGGGTGGATAGACAAAGTTTTTTTCCTCTTTCTTGCAAATAGAGCACAAATAGATATCAACTTTTAAAGTGGAAAGTATATATCTTGCATGGTCAAAGTAAACTAATATAGTAATATGGTATGGGAGTACAATGTGATTCTTTTAATAGATTGGTTGATAATTTTGACTTGTTGTACTCCAATTGGAAATTTACATAGACTACATTTATTCATGTTTACATCACATTGAAGTTCTTTGTCTAGCAATTTGGAGAAAGGAACATTCCCCCAAAATAAGAGGATTAGTTTCAGGTTCACTCGATAATTTATTTGTGTGATTGTGTCTTTCAATTATTTTAATTTTTGATAACTCTAAAAGAAGAAACGATGAAGAATCAAACTTAAGAGTCAAGATACATTCTCAATGTTAGTGTAATTTTTAATCCTTGATTATCTCTACCAACACTTGTCCAATCTCATAATGCAACTCCAATCTGTAGGGTTTGGTCATGACAATATTAAGTAAGTGCATACAATTATACATGTTACACCGAGGCAACAAAGATCAGATTGAGAAACTTTTTGAAAGTTGTATTGGATAATCTTTCCTTAACCACTATGTAGATTATGATAATAAGGTGGAGTTATAAACCTATCATATCGAAAATAGTTAGGATCTAGAAAAGATAATCTAGAATGAAGGTGATCGAAAACAAGATATTTTTTGAAAAGCATATAAATCTAACTAGTTTACAAGATTTGGTACACAATTAGGACTAAATCCGATCTAGTTAAGAATGTTTGGTATCCAACATAGATATTTCTTTGTAAAAATAAGTTCCACTAGATATACACTTTGTTGGTTTAGTATAAATTAAACTATAAGAATCACAAATCACAATGACAACTTACCATGAACCAATGAAGCAATCTAGCTACCACGTAGTACATAATCTTGCATTAATTTACTACCACGTACGTAGTAGTACATAATCTTGCATTTTTATTAGCGTAGGATATTATCCTAAATAACACGTTCAATTCGATCCTAATGTACATGGAGAACTAGAGGTTATAGCTTTATTGGTCATGTGAAACTAATTTTACTGTACTAAGCTAAGCTTCGACTAGTGGAAATGAGAACACTTTTCAACCTTAAGCTTGAGAGGTTTTTTTGTTGATCCAACGATACATTAAGTAGAAGTTGTGATCCGATGTCCTTCCCTAACATGGTCAAAATACCTAGACCGTTATCCCGAGTTGGATTGACCCAAGAGGGATACGGTCCTATCCGATCATGTAAACCTTTGCCTACGTACTTCATAAAAAAAAAAATACTCGATTTTCTATACAAAGTAGAAAATTAAAAAATAGTCCGCCACCCCCCTTCCAAATAAGCTACATTTTGAATGAGAATATATTAAAAGCCGTCATATTCTCGTAGATTACCAAGAACACCCCCTAGTCCCCTACCCATAAAAAATACTCCGGAAAAAATATAAAGAAAATAAAAAATTCCTTAAATATTAGTTTAACAAGAATTATACCCTTTTTTAAGTCAGAAGAATAAAATAATTCTTTTTCTCATGATTTGTGAGTCACACTCTATCACTCCACTCACATGCTTTCTCTCTCTACTTCCCTATATAAACCCCTCCACACCCACCTCATTCCAACATCAACAACACCACAAAGAAAAAATTAAAAAATTACACACATTTCTCTCATCCAAAAACAAACAAGACTTAAAACCAGCATCATTCTCTTCTCTTGCAAAAGAAATGGATCAAATGTTCAATCTAGCACCCGTCGTCGAAAACGGAGACGATCATCGACGATGTGTGTGGGTTAACGGGCCAGTGATCGTTGGTGCCGGGCCTTCGGGTTTAGCCGTAGGGGCTTGCCTAAGGGATCAAGGTGTACCCTTTGTAGTCCTCGAAAGAGCTGATTGTATTGCCTCACTTTGGCAAAGACGTACCTACGATAGGCTTAAGCTCCACCTCCCTAAACAATTCTGCCAATTGCCTAAAATGCCCTTCCCTGAGTATTTCCCTGAGTACCCTACTAAAAGGCAGTTCATTGACTACCTTGAGTCCTACGCTACCCACTTCGACATTGACCCGCGCTTCAACGAGTGCGTCCAATACGCTAAGTACGACGAAACTTTTGGGCTTTGGCGGGTCAAGACCGTGGGTCAAGGCCCAAATAAGCCCGAAGTTGAGTATGTTTGCCGGTGGCTCGTGGTTGCCACAGGGGAGAATGCCGAGTGTGTGGTCCCTGATATTGACGGGTTAGCCAACTTTAACGGGAAGG
This sequence comes from Spinacia oleracea, assembly GCF_020520425.1. Lineage (NCBI taxonomy): Eukaryota > Viridiplantae > Streptophyta > Magnoliopsida > Caryophyllales > Amaranthaceae > Spinacia > Spinacia oleracea. The sequence goes on from NC_079492.1 coordinate 129,685,190, forward strand.
TGATCCACTCGAGCGAGTACAAGTCCGGTGAATCTTACCGTGGCAAGAAGGTCCTAGTGGTTGGGTGTGGCAACTCTGGGATGGAAGTCTCCCTCGACCTCTCCAACCACAATGCACAACCTACCGTGGTCTGCCGTAGCTCGGTAAGTTATTAAGCTTTTTACCATGTGTGATTTACACACTTACCCTTAAAATTAAAAAAAAACAAAAAAAAAACTATCTGTCCAGAATATGCACTAAAACAAACTTGTACATTTTCTTATCAGGTTCATATTCTGCCTAGAGAAATCATGGGAAGATCGACGTTCGAATTAGCGATGTTACTAATGAAATGGATCCCTTTATGGTTGGTAGACAAAATCCTTTTGTTTTTCGCCTGGTTTTTACTCGGCGACATGCAGAAGTACGGACTAAAAAGGCCGAACATCGGACCACTAGAGCTAAAGAACAAACAAGGGAAAACGCCTGTACTAGACATCGGCGCTTTAGCGAAAATCCGGTCCGGGGATATCAAAGTAGTGTCAGGAATCAAGAGTTTCAACGCCAACAGTGTCGAGCTCATTGATGGCGAAACAGTTGAGGTTGATTCAGTAATCTTAGCTACCGGATACCGTAGCAATGTACCTTCTTGGCTTCAGGTTAGATATAAACTCCTCTGTTTTTTCTCTGTTTTCCTCTGTTTCATTATTTTTACTATTGTAAATTATGTAATGGATAAATTTATTAATCATATTTTGTTTTTTTTTTTTTTAATTACAGGAAGGTGAATTTTTTAACAAAAATGGATTCCCAAAAACACCATTTCCAAGTGCATGGAAAGGAAAGAGTGGGTTATATGCAGTTGGATTTACAAGGAAAGGGTTAGCTGGTGCATCTTTTGATGCCATGAAAATTGCGCAAGATATTGGTCAAGTTTGGAAACATGAAACTAAACAAATGAAACTCACTGCTCCTCGTCATAGGAGGTGTATCTCCACTTTCTAATCACTTCAACAAATATTAAAAATATTAAAAATATTCTTTCTAAGGGAAAAACTTATTTTTTTAGGTGTGAATAATATTATTTTGAAAAAGAAAGTATGTAAATATAAGAAGACATTAAAGGTAGTGATTAGTGATAGAGGCAACAAAGACGAGGAGCCCTCTCCGAGAGCCAGAAGCCCAAAATTTTGATACCTTACTACTACGTATATTTGGGTATTTTGAGTACTTTTTGGAAAGATGAGGCTTAGTTTTTTTGGGGGTTTTGGTTTGTTCATTCTTTTTTTTCTTTCTTCGTATGTAATACGTTGTACAATTAGTTAGTTACACTGAAATGAGAAAAGAAAATTTGTGCATTGATTTCATATACCAAGTGTTTTTCTTAATCTCTTATATACCTATTGAACTAAATTTCAAACAACAAAGTCAAAATAAACTCCATATTTTCTTCCTCTAAGGGAAATTAATATTTTTTTTTAAAATATTAGCAATCTAAAACGACAATACAACATAAATACTTGTATCGTGTAGGGTTTTAGTAGGGTTAGACGTTTGCCCTAACTTATTGATTGATCATGTGAACTTAAGATTGCTTCCCAAAGACAAACAAATTATGTTTGAGAAATATATTGATTCAATAAGTTTAATTTTAGAAACTCCAATATAATCCCTCTTCTTTTCTACTTATGGAAATTCTCAAAGAATTTGTTGAAAATGAGTTTACACTTACTCCGTACTCCTTCTCTGTTACCACCATCTATTAATACTTGGTCTCAACTTTAACTCTTAAATCCTAATTTACTAATATTAATTTTTTTTAATGAGAAGTAAAATGTCTTAAAACTACATATTTAAATAAAAGTAACAAAAATTATACGGTCAAATTTTATAAGAATTGACTTTAAATATTCAAATATACTGTATTTGGAGAATAAATTAGTATACCACATATATAAAGTACTACGAATTTACAGAGTAGTTGTTTGTAAATGTTAGATATACGTAAGATATACTCCGTATTAGGTTAAAACGAAGTACTCCCTCCGTCCCGGAATACTCGACCCGGTTTGACCGGCACAGAGTTTAAGGGACTTGAATTGACTTATTTAATTTAATAGGTAGTATTTGATAGTGGGGTATTATTTTAATGTAGTTAGTGGGAGGTGGGTTAAGAGGTAGGGTTGGGGGAGAGTAGGGGTTGAATTTTTAATTATTTTTTGTATGGAGTAGGGGGTAGGTGGGTTAATAGGGGTGGAGTGAGAAATAATATAATATTGTTAGAATATTTCCATTTTTAGAAACAGGTCAAGTATTAAGGGACGGCCCGATAAGGAAAACAGGTCAAGTATTCCGGGACGGAGGGAGTATTATATTGTATTTAGTAAATAACTACGGGGTACCTATATATTAGATATCGCTCCGAATTTTCCTATAATCTCTAATACCAAATGATAAAATGACACTACACTTGTTTTTATTTTCACTTTTTTTTTTCTCTTTGTTCTTACGTATTACTTATTTTAGCCCTTTTCCTAGCAGGACATTATCCATAAATAGCTAGCTCATATGGTATGGTGTCAGAAAACAATCATCTCAAAACCAGTTGCAATAATAATGCAGATAGTTTTTACATTTGGCGATTTCCCTGACATTTTTATTTCATTCTTATGCAGATGGAGATGGTTTCAACAACTTTGTACAACTTCAGTTTGTCACGAACTTCGTTTTGGTCCTATTCCTATATACGCGCAATCAAATTATTATTACTTCATTACTATACTCCTATACCAACTTGCCCATCATCATCTTTCCACAAGAATTCAAACGGGCGGGGCCCGCCTCGAAAATCCAAGCACACCCTTAGGTCCGCCTTTCAGCGCGGTGACGACCACTACCTGACCACCACCTGATAGTATCGACGAGATGTATAACATTATAATTTGTATAGACGTACTATGTACAAGTATATTTTAAGAGAATGTAAGGAGATGGTATTGTCACGTAATGACATAATTTCCATTTTATGCTAAGTAATACTACTTGAAGTGGATAAACATGACCATATTTCATTATTTGTTGTTGTAGTAGAGATTATTGATTAATATATGTTGACTTTATGAAGCTACTAATTAGTCATAAATTAAGAACATGTAACTTTTTATGTATAGCGGCGTAGCCTTTGGTGTGTTGCACATGCTATTAGACAATCAAAATTTACAGTTAAATCTCTCTGTAAAGAGCATCATATGCTAGCAACATTATTATTTTGGCAGTTGATCAGCTGCTTATCTGATTGTTTAACACATAAATATTTACTTAATCTTCGGCACCTAATATAAATTAGAGTACAAGACTTATTAATCAGCATCTGGAGCTTGCAAGTTGCAACTAACTGTTAAATATACGCTTGGGTCTATGACAAGGAGATCGATAGGGGTACACTTTACCATATGGGAAGAAGTTTCACCTTAAAACTACATGAAATACGGCCAGAGTATATTGTACATATAAAATGTATTTTCTTATATTTTTTCCTTACGTATGAGGAGAAAATATAAGAGGTACCACCAAAGTTAGGTAGCATTGTGCTTGTTTGTGGTTGAAGACTCTGTAGGAAAAGCAAATGTTACAAAAAATACTTACTATATTCGAAGAGAAGATATTATTTGATTGTAGATCCCATAATAATAGATTAACATATCCGAAAGCTTCTTTTAAGCTCAAAAGTTTGAAGAAGGGGAAGATGCAAGGGCTTGAACAATCCAAGAATGATGACTCTCTTTTCATGAAGAGATCTGGTTCTGACATAACCTTGGCAGGCGTTGCACCGTGGTATGGAGGCCACTGCCTTAAAATCGAATTTCCCCACCCTATTGGTGCAGACTTATAGTGACAGATGCCCCAAAGGTTATCACAACACCTCTGAATTCTACACCCCGAACTCAAAGGTTGGAATTGCCCAGTTCTCGAATGGATATAATAGGGTTTGTGTTTTGGGTTTTTTGTCTGTCCATGAATCTGAATATGTTGATTCGCCAGGAAAAGAATAATAGGAGAGTATTTATATGTTTCACGAGAAATGGAAACAGATTAAGGTGGTTTAAGTCCTACAGGTCCACCCGACCGAGCCCAAACTTAAAAACCTCCGAATGCATTATTATTTCCAACCGACTCTTATATATAAGGTCTATATATACACACATCAGCGGTCTCCTAATTTTCAAATATGACTAAGGCTCCGTTCTTTTCGTCTAGTCTAATTTTTCTATTTGCTGGTATGGTCTGGTATGGTATAGTCTGGTCTGGTCTGGTCTTGTCTGATCTGTTCTGAGTATTATTATTATTGTTATTTCTCTTCGTTTGGTCTGATTTTTCTAATTGTTGGTTTAGCTTGGTCTGGTCTATTTTTTTTATTGTTATTAATTGTTTTTTTTAATTATTTATTTTTATTTTTATTATTATTATTGTTGTTGTTGTTGTTGTTATTGTTATTAGTACGATTATTAGTTTTATTAATAATAATAATAAATAATTAATGGTAAAAGTCATAAGAATAAGATTAAAAAAAAGTAATAAAAAGAAGATAGAAAGTAAAAAGTAATAAGCAAGAATAAGGTGAAGTGAAAAAGTCTAAGTCTGGTCTGAATGTTGCTGGTTTGATCTGAATGTTGTTGGTCTGGTCTGGTCTGATTTAATAAGATCTGATCCAATAAGCATTGACAAGGTGAAGATAACATGGCATAAAGAAAGACATAGAGCGTTAGATATCTTTTTTTTTGCTTTTCCGTTTTCTTAATTATTAAAAATATAAAATACAAAGATGGAAACCACAAAAAATTGCTTTTAGTTTTCTATTGTGTAAAGTTTATTTCTAAATGTGTGACTATTTTTAGTTCATATCCAATCTAAATCATATGATTTCTATTCTCTAAAATAATAAAACCAAAAATAAAAAACTTTAGTGATACCGAAGAAGCCAAAGATAGAGTTTGAATAAAACTTAGAATGGAGTGAGAATGCAAATATGTTATATTTTAGTTTTAATCAAAGAAGGCAATTCCACACCAGTGCCCAATTGGCCATCGTTGGTAATTTTTTTTCCAATACTAATAAAAGCAAAGACATACTTAAAACTCCGTATTAGAAGGATACAAATCACTTAAAACACTTCTTTTGTTAGGGGTAAAAGTAACTTAACGTCTCAACAAATTTATAAACTTTTATATAAAAGGGTCTTATATAAAAGACTACTTTGGTGTCATATAAACTTAAGTAACATAATTAATTAGTTAGCAATGAAACTAATTTGTTAAGCACTAGAACGAATTAGTTAAGCAATGAAATCAATTAAGTAAGCAACCAAAGTGATCTTTTTCAGTAAGGCAGTCTTACAAAAAAGTTGTCGCAACAAATTTTCCCGTATTTGATTTGTGTGGAATCATATTAGGATTGTAGCATTGAGATTCTTTTTTGGGTATTGTCACTAGGATCACCGGTTAATCCGGATTAAGGACGAGTTTTACGTGGATAAGTTACAATCCACTCCCAATTATTGTTCCGGGGGATTGAACACGTGGTCCGTCCTACCAGTTTAACCGTAACCACCACTAAACCAACAAACAATTGGTATTGTAGCATTGAGATGAAGTACTTTAATCATCTAAGTTATTCTAACAATGGAAAATCGGTAAACGTAGATTTCTCGTTGATCAGTGTGTTAAATATTTCTTGTACCTTGTGCTCATAAGTCCGGTAGTTGTTTCCGATATTTCTTTTGGGCCGTATTTGAGATGTTTTATGTTATGTACTAATGTTACTATTGGGCCAGATAACAACTCAATGTAATATATTTGGGCCTTTTTCAGGCTATAAATTGTCGACTTGTGTATTGCGGATTAGTGGATTACCAATGGAATTTGTTTTTTGTTCTCATTTAATCATTTGCATTATTAATGATCAAATAAGCAAAAGAAATCTTGGTTGTACCGATTGAGAAACCGATTGAAATCAACCGATATGTTAACCGGATATATCCGACAAATAGATATCTCAAAATCTACCCGAACAAATCCGGTGTTGTTGACTCGAAATCCGATTTAACCTTGAATTAAAGACCCGAACCCGAACCTCTAGCAACCCAAAAAGACATGTAGTCGGATTTATATCCGATAACTTTTAACCAACCGTACCTGCATATGATGATATACCAATTCGAAATCGATTTTATCCTAGAATAACCGCAATCGACCTGATTCTGTCAAACCCGATTTTTGATTTAACTAAACCTACGTCAACCCGAAATCGAATTTAGTCGAACTTTTGTCAATCCTACACAATTATATTAGATTTCTAAAAATTACTCAACCCTTGTTAACCCGATAACCGTAAGCTCACAAGATAAAACAAACCCGATTTAACCGTAAGTACGTCATCCAGACCTCACAAGCCTCATGACCCCATGTACTTCAAACAAGCAGTTACAAACCAGAGATAGGTAGATGCAATGAACATGGAGCTGGATGCACCTGAACTCAATGACACATGGGGAAGTAACTCACCTTCCTCTTAGAAAAACATCCATATGATGTAAATGGTTATACAAAACAAAGTACAAAGCTAGACTTGTCGTTCTAGGAAATAAACAACAATATGTCGTTGAGTATGCTGAGACCTTTGCACCTATTGCAAAGATGACAAACGAGCACAGATCAAGATCTCCTTGCTTCGTTTGCTAGAACGGATGGAGAAGATGAAAATCTCTCTCTCACTTTCACAAGGAACGTTTGCTAGAACGGATGGAGAAGATGAAAATTTCTCTCTCACTTTCACAAGGAAGGGACCGGATATGGAGTATTGAATAAGGTTAATGATTTATTCAACTTGTGTTTAATCATATGGTCATCACGTCTATTTATAACGTTTATAATATATAGCTGGATAACCAATCCTAGTAGAACTAGAAAACCTAGTAATCCTAGTAAACCTTAACTACTCCAAAATCCTATCCAACACCAAAGACCATCATGGGGCTTGGGTCATATTGATCATATCCAATACTCTTAACCCCTAATTGTTGTACCCGGGTACAGCCAGCTCTGGCTGTACCCCCAAAAAACGACGCGCCCATATTGTTTGTTTTTTCTTGTCGGTTGTTTGTTCTTTCTTGTTGTACTGTTTGTTCTTTCTTATTATACAATTTGTTCTTTCTTGTTGTACTGTTTGTTCTTTCATGTTGTTTTTAAATTCATCATTAAATTTTCATAATTGATGTATTTTTTGTTCTTTCTTCTGGAATTTTTTGTTCTTTTTTATATTGTTTGTTCTTTCTTATTTATTTGTTTGTTTATAATAATCATATGGTTAATGTTCATAATGAAATTAAACTCTTCATTAATCTTTTATGTTTTTACAAGCGCATGTATTGTTTATTCTTTCTTTTTGTATTGTTTGTTCTTTCTTGTTGCACTGTTTGTTCTTTCATGTTGTTTTTTAAATTCATTCATCAAACTTATTGTTGTATTGTTTGTTCTTTCTTCTGGAATTTTATGTTCTTTTTTATATTGTTTTTTTTATTTGTTTGTTTATAATAATCATATGGTTAATGTTCATAATAAATTAAAGTCTTCATTGATCTTTTATGTTTTTACAAGCACCATATTGTTTGTTTTTTTTTTTTTTGTATTGTTTGTTCTTTCTTGTTGTATTGTTTGTGTTCTTTCATGTTTTTTTTAAAATTCATCATAAAATTGTTCATAATTGTTGTATTGTTTGTTCTTTCTTCATAAAACTGAAACCGTGAAAGTCAAATATAATGGTTTAGTTATTATAAGGGATTACAAGGGTTTTCTTAATGGAACAAATTTATTATAAACTAAATAATTACATAGGGCATCCCATCAAGTATAACGACTTAACAGTTAACACTAGCACTTGTGGATAAGATAAGTTGTAATGCACTTTTTTTGTTGCTGGTAATAACCTTACTAATCCCCTTCTCAAATTATTATTCCGCTAAAGAAAGTGAAGGAGACAATACAGGTCATGCTACTTGTGACCATAGAAGGTGTTTACATGTTCGAACCAAAATTATATATGAATACGGAGTAACATTTTGTTTAGAAACCGCAAAAGTCAAATATTGTGTTCAAATCACCCTTCATACACACATTCAAAAGTATAAGAACTCGAGACTACATCAAAAGCAAGATTCAAGATTGAAATTATAGAAAAATAAGTGGATGATTTCTATATCTTGTAATTCAAGTACAATTTTACATATGCAATGCCTAAAATGTTCAATTTTTTTGGTAAAATATGTTATTTGTCATGTTTCAATTGCTCAATATATGTAAATATATGTTCAAGGTAATAACATAATAATGCAATAACTAAGTTCATTTTAAAATTAGTAAATACTCATTTCACAATCACACTAGTAGAAAAATCGTCATGTGCTTCTCTTCAAGTGCGGCTCATTTAGTAAATTGGCAGCACTTGAGAGCACAAAAAAATGCATTTTCACAAGTGCGGGCTCATTTTAGAAAATTGGAAGCACTTAATTTCAAGTGCGGGCTTTAAACTCAAGTGCGGGCATTCAACAAACGAGCCGCACAAAAGTTCTCTGAAAATAGATGCAGCCCAAAATTGGTTTCCCAAAAATAAAGCGGTGATTTTTTTCATTTTCCCGCTCCTGCTTCGCCATCGCCGCCCCTGCTTCTACCATCGCCATCGCTGCCCCGGCTTCTTCCAGCGCCGCTTCTGAGATGAAGAACGTGGTCTCAAGGTTATTCCATATTGATTCGTCCCCCATCCACCCACACAATCAGAAGCTTCTAGTTGCTCTAATTTGAAGAAATCGTTCAACGATTCTGCTTAATTCAAGTTTCCCAGTTAATACACTTTCTACATGTGATTCAATTTTTGTTTCAATTTATTTTCGATTTAAAATTCAAGTTCATAGGGTCGAATCCATTCAAGTTTAATTGGATTTGTTCCCATTTCCCCACTCTTCCTTCCCTCACATTCGTTCTTCTCTGACGAGCAACATTGAGGAAAAATCACGACACCTGAAACAGAGAAATCAACACCTTAATCAGCAAGGTAGTATCTCTTTGCGAATTAATTGTTCGTCGCATTCTTTAATTTCTACGGTTTTGTCTGCATTGTTTAGGGTTTTTCTAAAACCTTAATTGCTTCAACTTTTTGATTACTTTTGCAGTTGTTGAATGTGTTCATGTAATCAGAAACAAATGAGACACTTACCTTGACCTTTTTCTAGCTGATTATTACACCAAACTGTACTCCAATTCTTGAATCTTTTCGTTCTCTATGTGTCTATTTGTTGTTAATTTTTACTTAAGGTGGTGTTTGTGTTTGAGTGTTTTGATGAAAATGTGTGCATAATTTGAATGGTTTATTGTGTTTAATGGTTTTAAATTTACGCCATTGACGTTCACAATCGTCGAGGGTAGTTGAGGTTATTTTCTCTACTGATTGAGCTTATTGGTTTTGTATTATTGGAAAGAATACTACACTACTTTTTTCTTTGTTGTTATCTAGCAATTTCTGGATCATTTGAATCTTACTTGGAATTTCTAATTCTCTTTTAATTCACTCTTTGGTTCTCGTATAATAATTGGTTACAATGTAACCTGATTGTAGATGTTTTGCACAAACAATATTGAAGTTGGTTCCAGTTTTATTACTAGAATAGAGAGCTGAATTCAGAATTTTGGGATAGTAACCTTAGGATTTTTGTTTGAAGTAGAATAAGTGAATAACCAAGTCGATCATGTTTTTGAATTTGATAAGCTAATATTTCCACTATGATTTGTGACTATCTGATTTCCGCTTGCATGTTCATTTAGCTAGGGAGATGTGGCAAACATGGAAAAGTCCTGGTATTATTGCTTGTAGTACTTTGGTAGAAGGTCTTAGGACATCTGGAAACATAGAAGATGAATTGAGGCTCGATGTCAAGATGCTAAAAGAGGGTGTTCTGTTGGATAGTGTGACTTTTAACTATCTTCTTCAAGATGATACTCGTGTGGGAAGACCTGTTGAAGCTTATAAATTAAGGTTGTTGGCTTCCAGCAAAGGTTTAGATGTTGATGTTGTGACCTACAACATATTAGTTGCTGGAACGGAATTTCTGTTAGTTAAAATAATGATGTGGCTCCCTGACCATAGAGCTTTGACAACTGTCACTACTCATCATCATTGATGGTAGACCTTCAATGCGGCAAACTTTCTAAATAATGTGATTTCTTCTATCCATGTTGGTTTTAACAACTAGGAGTGGATTAACTAGTTTCTGGTTAGCAAATATATATTGTAAATGACTATTTCTTCACAATTTGACAGGAGAACCCTTTAACCTGTTCTCATCTAGTATGAAGAAAGGGATTGCACAACAAGTGACATTGGAACAAATTTCTGAAGGTCTCGGTGAGCTGTCAGCCTACTTTTCTGTAAGGCTCAATACTCATCAGGGGATAACTGATGGTCTGTTCAAGCCAGTGCCTGGAACTAATCAAGATGATGGCATGATCAGGTAGCTTTACGCAACAAATTAATCTTTCATTCTTTCCTGCAATATAATAATGGCTTTTGTTATCAACTTATTATGCAACTGTATGATATCAAAATGATTAAAGCTATATTTAGATGCCACTTTCTTGATTTTCTTGCAACCTGCATGTTATCTAGGGAACTGTTAGTAGACTTTTTTCAGAATTCTGGAAATCAGAAACCACAGCACATAAATATATTCAGGTAAAGAAACATACCAAATGTTCTTATACTCAGTAATTCTTAAAAATTGAGTCTTTTCTCAAATAATGCCATTGTTAACATCATATAGGCATATTTAAACATTTGTGACTGTTAGTCTTGTTCGACTTTTAGTATTTGTTTATCTATTTGGTTAATTTTATCCTATTACCGCTCTACGTTGAAACAAAATACATGTGAAAGTCAGGAAGATATAATATTCTTACATTATCATTTATGCTCAAAATCATTAGGGGAATAAAAAAATTATATCTGCAACAGGAACTGCATAATATAGTGGAATGTATGAGCTAAGTGATGGTTACTAATTATAAGTTTACCTCTATGCTTCTCATGGATGGTGTCAGTGAATCTCAGTTCAGTCAAGTCCTGAATATTGAACTGGATCAGATAAAAGAGATTAAAAGAAAGTGCTTTCCTTTCATTTTTATGGTTCTAAATCATTCACTTAACTTACATTAACTTTTTTGTTGTTAGGCTTGCAAGTTTTTAGAAGAAAATTGGTTTCTGAAGTTTACACTGGTTGTTGCCCAGAAGAATCATCATACGAAGTTTTTCCAGAAAAAAGATCCAGACAATGTTCCAGCTGGCGAGTTATCTTCTCAGTTGTATATTAGAGATCTAGTAAATATTGTACTCTGTAGTATTGCATGTGAAAGTGACTATATATCCTTGTTTGGTTCTGCAGGAACTGTTGTTGACAACATCATTTGCCATCATTAGAACAATGATTTCTACATGTGTTCCCATGCTGGAATGATAGTGAGTTTTTCTTTGAGCTTGTAATCGAGTATTGGTTTTATTTTTTAGAGTGTCATAGTTGAAGAATGTTTTATTATTTGGAGCTTCATACTGGTTAATGTTTGTAGGGAACAACTAGGCCAACACATTATCATGTTCTGCTTGATGAGATTGGTTTCTCAGCTCACGATTTGCAAGATCTGGTGCATTCGTTATCCTACGTGTGAGTATCGTTATGCAGTGCAGAGTTATCTAGTCATAAGTTACTTGTTTATAATTCTTCTCATAGTTACTGAAGTTTGAATAGTATATTATTTCCTACACAGCTATCAAAGAAGCTCAACACCCATTTCTGTGAGTGTTTGAGTTCTTCTTGATTTATTTGCTCTCTCTTAGACAATTACGCATCTGTCGAAAAATGAGTTTGTGTTAATGATGCTACTGTGTAATGCAGTTTCTCCTATATGCTATGCTCATCTAGCAGCGCATCAGATCGGTCAGTTCATGAATTTTGATGACTTCTCTAATACTTCTTCGAGCCAAGGTGGTGTCACTTCATCGAGCCAACTTGAACAAAGTAGGTGAGAATTAATCTTTGAAACATAAACCATTAAATATGTAAAGGGTTTTAAATACTTATTTAAATTAGTTTAAAGTTTGGAGCTAAATAAGCCATTTTAGTCAAAATATGACCTATAATGAAAGTTTTTAAAACAAAGTTGTCATAAATAATGGTCTTACTAGTATATTGCTTGAAAACAAGCTATAATGAAATTGTGTTGTTAAAGAAATTAGGCAACATACTCTGCCAACTTGCCTTAAGATTGTACTATTAGCTGAAAATTAAAGCTTAATACGAAAACATTAATGGTCGTGATATTTGATACGGGGTACTCCATACTTGATTACAATAATGATTTTAGCAATTGAATTGATGTCTCTGCTAGGGAAAGGGAAGATTCTAAACATGGAAAGACTTTAAAATACTCATTTAAGTTCATTAGTTGAAAGTTGGGGCCGAAATAAGCCATTTTAGTCAAAATGTGACCGATAATGAACTAACGAGGCTTAAATGTGCATAACATTACCAAAATGGGTGAGAATGAGTCTTTGAAACATAAAACTAAGTGTATCAAATATGGAAAGACTTTAAAATACTCATTTAAGTTCATTAGTTCAAAGTTGGGACCGAAATAAGCCATTTTAGTCAAAATGTGGCTGATAATGATCAAACGAGTCTTAAATGTGCATAACTTCACCAAAATGGGTGAGAATGAGTCTTTGAAACATAAAAATAAGTGTATCAAACATGGAAAGACTTCAAAATACTTATTTAAGTTCATTAGTTGAAAGTTGGGTCCGAAATTAGCCATTTTAGTCAAAATGTGACCGATAATGAACTAACGATGCTTAAATGTGCATAACTTCACCAAAATGGGTGAGAATGCACTACTACATTTCTAATCAGATGCAACGCATAAAATCGTTGCACTAGACATGAAAATCCGTTGCATTAGACCTAATGCGACGACAAATGACCCTTGCATCCGGTGGCGTTGCATTAGGCCTAATGCAACGACCAGTGACCTGATGCAACGGAAAATTAATACCGTTGCATTAGGTAGTCATCTAATACGACGGTACTTAGATGTGGTGTCACATTAGTTCTTTAGCTAATGCGACGGGTATTTTAGCTAATGCGATGGGTATGTTAGCTAATGCGACAGAAGTTTTAGCTAATGTGACGGTTATCTATGATGGCATAATGAAATAATGCAACACCTTTTTCCCTAATGCAACGGTAATTTATTGTGAAAAAATAATCTATTGGACACCTAATGCAACGGTTTCATTTATTAATAATAATTATTATTATTATTATTATTAAGTGTAAATCATGTATTTCCACAAGTTAAAGATGGTACACTAGTTAAAACACGATAAATAATATAATAACCTTCATGTTTACTCAAATAAAAACATGAAATTTAACAAAAAAGTAAGGCAATACCTAGATACGACTAAAATTACTACTAAAATTACTTGTCTATCAGTCTAAATTCTCTTAGCCCGTCTTGTGGAAGGTACACTCTCCCCCTTAAAGCCCTACATTGGAAAAATAGGCATCGTTAGTTTGGATGAACACAAACACAACCTGCACAGGTCAAAATTCCTTCCAGTAATTCGAAGAAAGCTTACTCTCTGCTACATATCTTAGAATGTTAGTCAGTTGGAATGCGGTACTAAGGAAAGAGCGGCTTTATAAATTAGTTATGTGGAACTACACTTACAGACTCTGGTGAAATTCCTGTGAAATTCCTGCTATCGGAACAGTCATTATGCCACCAGTTCCTGCTACATAGTAGCAATACTGTTCAAGCTCTTCATAGTTCTCATAACGAGTTTTCCACGTGTCTGTTCTCATTCCTTTCATCAAATATTTGAACAGCTATTTGTCAAGAAATGTAAGTTAGTGTGGCAAAACTAAAAGGAAATCTAAGGAGATAACTGAAGTAGCTAGGTGAAACGTACCTTGATTTCTAAGGGATATTGTTGGACAGTGTCAGCCAAGGCAGCATCAATTTTGTCATGAGGGTATCCATCAAAGATGTCCTCAAGCATCTTTCCCAGCTATCTAACACAGCTGAGTCCGTAGGCGGTTGGACCATCCACTAACTCATCAATCCTCTGTGTCCAAACTGTCAACCAGGGTTGCATAGTATTGTGAGCAAAATCTTGTGTAAGATAATCTTAAAAGTTAAAACATTGTGTTGCTAGACCATGGTAGCTTCAGTTGAAAGGAATTAGATTGAGGGAGAGTGGGAGACTACCCCATATATAGCCCATATTTCTTTCTTCCTTTCTCCAGTCAACAACAAACTTCATGTACCAAGAAACTTGATCACTGAGACAATAAGGAATGGCCCGGAGATTGTGCCTACTGAATACTAGAAACATCAAGATTACATACATACATACTGAGTAGTCTTGTGTTATATTGTACATGTCAGCTGTTGGAGCATAAACTATGGAATCCTCCAAAGCTAGACCTTATGAGTTGCATTGACAGAGTAGTACACTAGTGCTTCCCATGGGTGCAATATCTCAGAACATAACTTAAGTTATTGTTAAGGCATTAACGGAAGAAAATTTTAAACAGAGACAATAGGAATATCCAAGAGCTTATACCTAATGAAGACTAGGAAGCATTAAAGCACACTAAGTATTCCTGTGTTATATTGCACCTGTCAGCAGCTTAGCACCAGCAAGACGAAGCAAGTGCACGAAATGGGGAATTAAAAAAGAGAAGAATCCTAAAGAATCTGGTTAGAGTTCTAATGACTTGATTAATTGTGATGAAAATTGTTTGACTCGTATCAATGATGCAGGTTTAACAATACTTCCACATAGACCTTGCTATAATATGCCTATGATGCCTATCATTATAGTGACAATTCAAATGCAAGTCAGACTCAGAGATTCGTGTACAATGAGAAATATCAATTTAAACAATGTCTTGATAAATACATTTGAAGGTATGACAGATAATCTGATATTGTCTGATACCAGTTACAAGTATCCAGAATTAGACATGTAGTTCGAAATCCCTCATGGGTGAAAGTTTGAATTCTTGGTTATAACAAGGCTGGAGCATAGACACAACATATGGAGACAACAGTAAGCAGCATAGACAGCAGATCTAAGACTTCAGCAAAAAAAGAGTAGTTTCAATTCTTTACCTTTTTTTTTACGACAGGTGAAATTTTCAATTTCCACGTTGCTAGTAGTTTCATCCTCATTACCGCCTCCGTCATACTCAGATGTTGACTCATCATCTGGTTCTTCCACCTGGTTATTGCGATTTCCATTTGGAAAACCCGAACCATGAAGTTTTTCTTGTAGTATTTTCTTAGCAAAGAGCCCGACACCTTTAGCACTCATTCTTTCTACATTCATTTTCAACTTCTCCATCCGCATTCTTTCATATTCTGGAACTCCAACCTGATTGTGTTGACCAGAAAAGTTGGCCTTATTGGCTTCCATCTGCAAATTTCAAAAACCAGAAAAGCATGTCAAAAGGAAAAGGCATGTACATATCTGTCAAAACAAGATGAGGGATTAGAAAATAAAAATAAGTTTCTACACATTACAAGGTCGAGTTCCCCATTTCTCAACATATTTTAAGATTTATATCTCTTCAACTTAAATTTTTTGGTCAGTCGAAACAAAAACCCTATATTTAATGGGGGGAGGGTGTGTGTGGATGATAGTTAGTCCCGTATGGTAATAATGGAAGAGACCAAATTGTTCTTGAAAAAATATACAAATAAATAGAAATGGAGCAATAGGTTAGCTGATTTGCTGGAGAACATAAGGAAAGTACCAACTTGAGTAGCATTAAAAGTAGAAAATAGGAGCAATTAAAAAGAAAAGTTAAGAAAGAACATTCACAGAAAAGCATTCCAAAGAAAAAGTCATTAGGGATGAAGTTCAAGGAATAAGAGAGAAACCAAGCACAGATGCACGAGAATTGCGGACAAAACACTCTTCTAATACTCCATAGGAAACATACCATTCCAGGGTAAATGTCATACGATTATAAAAGTGGTTTTAACAAAACCAACAGAATGGAACATGTATACCTCATAACCAGAAAGCAATATGCAGTATTTTCCTTAAATCAAAGTTTTAACTTGTACGGAGTAATCATGATTTTAATGTAGCATGAAACAAGATAAAACATACTAGTGGTACTATACATGATCAAAATAAAAATAAAATAGAAGTCATAAAACGCATCTTAACCTGCCATAAACATATACAGAGTAAGCAATAATAACAGGCTTACAGCTCAAGTACAGATCTGGATCCAAATAACAAATTATATTCATGGCTTTCAGTTCCTGTGACCTATGTCAGGGTGGCATAGGATTTAACAGTGAAGGCCTACTGAGGAAAGTAATCAAGGTGGCCAAGAAGAGTATTCATTTACATTGGAGCAAAATGAGCTAAACATGGAGAAAAGTCGGACTACAAATAATAATAGGCTAACTGTGTCAAATCAAAACTGAACAGAAGCCTATGCAATTTCAGCGTAGCATTCAGACATGGGGAAGAAAAATGAAACAAATCAAAAAAATATCCAACTAAGGTAATAACCCTCAGCCAATTTAAGTTTTACTTTTGAAGAACAAGTTGAAATCAATTTTCTGCTAAAGTATTCAAATTGACAAGCAAAGATATGCATAAGTACAACGATATACAAGTGCTTTACATTATTATTTGAGCAGCAAAATAATAGATCAATTAGGTATATTATGTGTTAGATTAAGCTCTCTTGTAAGCAGCGTCCTAAGATGAGTCTGGTGACTTCAGAATTCAGATCACTTGCTTATCAGTTGAAAACTTCTGCAGAGCTTCACACTAGTACCGTAGTAGTACGGAGTATAGCAGAAGCAAAGTATCATAATGCAAATCATATGTGAATTTTGTTGAGTCAGGACCATTCCATCACCTAATAATTCTAGCTAAAGTAATTTAACTTCTCTGATCCACTTCAGAACAGACCTGCACCGTTTCTTTAGGATTCGAGTATATACTGTATATAGTTATAATCTAGTAATTAACTACTTATACAGTAGTCGTTCCAATTAAAATTCTGAATTTCTGAAATATACTTAGCAAACCACTGCCTGCAGGAGGCTTGTTTAAGCCATAATGATGTATGACATTTTCTTGATTGTGAACCTTGTTAATTATTTGGGTGAATACAAATCGGCTCATTATAAACTTCCACCAAATTATTATCAAAACTAAGGAATACAAACTTTAGTAACAAAAGTTATGTGAATTGATTATTAACCCTAGACAAAAGATGGACATCAGATGAACTGCATAATTTACTAATTATGGACATAACTAAAGCGCTTTGAATAAATTCTAGAGCAGTATGACTATATATGAGAGGTTGATAATTTAAGAACAAACTATTCTTGCACATGTACATGCGTCTCCTACCATCTAAAAAACTTCAAGAAGCCACAAAAAATGAAATAATACAAACATGACAAACAGGTATCAGATAATCAAATGCATACAAAGAAAAATGGTCCTTCACGGTCCAGACATATATATAGCCATATACTTGACAAACTCAAGGACAAGTTGTACAACGTTTTAGGAAACTCGTTATCATAAAAATTAAAACAACGTTGTACATAATACTCTTTAGAGTTTACGCTCATACACAACACACACTTTATGCTCGTGCATTACCTAAAAGTAGGGGTGTCAAATCGGGTCATCGGTTCGGTTTCGGTCCGGGTTCATCGGTTCGGGTTGAAACCGGTTCATTATGCTATCGGTTCGGTTCGGGTCGGGTTGAAATTTTAACGGTTCGGTTCGGGTTCGGGTTATGTATTACGGGTTCATATCGGGTCGGGTTCATAACGGGCCGGGTTCGTATCGGTCGGGTTCATATCGGGTTGATTCATATTTGGTCGGGTCATAACCGGGTTAAGTCGGGTTCATATCGGGTCGGGTTCATAACGGGTCGGGTTCATATCGGGTCGGGTTCATACGGGGTCGGGTCATATCGGGTCGGTTTATATCGGGTCGGGTCAATTCGGTTCGGTTTGTTAACGGGTTTAGCCGGATTGTAATCGGGTCGGGTTTATATCGGGTCGGGTTCATATCGGGTCGGTTTCATATCGGGTCGGTTTCATGTTTAGTTAGATCAATTCGGATACAAATTACAAACAATGTCGAGATATTACTAAAATCATAATTTTCAATACGTTTATACTATAATATCTACATTATTAAAGCAAAGTGACACGTAAAAGAGGCCATATAATTTAATTACATGATTTATAACTAATGTTATTTTCTTTTTTGACGAACAACTAATGTATTAATGTTCACTATCCAATTAATTTCATAAACTAATTAAGAAAAGTAAGTCAATGTCTTTTATTATGTCATGTAATATTTATCAATCAAATGATACAAATGGAATCAAAATCATCTATGCCCTCCCCCACCATGTCAGAGTATTATGAAACATATATTGATGAACTAAATACTAATAACGTAGTAATTAATAATCGATAATGATGAATTAATACGTAATTAATTTGTAAAGTTTGTAAATACAAGTTTGTTATATATTCATATTGGTTTAAACAACAACGAGACTAACATGTTCATTAACGAAACGAGACAAACAAGTTCAATTGTTAATGAATTAAGTCGATTCAATTAAAATAGCATAGTTTTTCGATTAGTTCTTAGGTTAAAAGCTTATAAGCTTATAAGGTATTGAATTAGATCAATTTAGTTTAATGATCGATTAGACAACTTGTCAGTTGAATACGAGTCAATAAAGAGTCCACATTCAATTCTACAAGACTATAACTATACAATAATATATCTATATTGGAAATACATCTAAATAATACAGAACAATATGTTAAATGATAACATGTTTAGTTAATTACTTGGTCGGTTGATAAACAACAGTTCGAATACTCGGTTGAACAACGCACATTGAATTATATCTTTGATTTATAAAGGTTTAAGAAGTACAATTACTTACGAATTACGGAGTATATCATTTGATATCTTAGCATTTCGGCTCTGTTTGGTTTGACGAAAAATATTTCAAGTAAAAACTTATTTTTGAGGCGGGTTATGAACGGTTTGAATTAAACGGGGTGTAAACGGGTTACGGGTTGTAAATGGTTCGGGTTGAAACATTCCGGGTTGTAAACGGTCTGGGTTGAAACGGTTCGGGTTGTAAACGGTTCGGGTTGAAACAGTTCGGGTTGTGAACGGGTTTTCCCCGGGTTGAAACGGTTCGGGTTGAAATAAATCGGGTCATTAACGGTTTTCGGGTCCATTCGGTTCGGGTAGAAACGGTTTCGGATTGACGAGGACGGTTTGTTATCGGGTATCGGGTCTTAATCGGTTTAATGTTTTCGATACGGTTCGGGTTCGGGTTGAATGTTATCGGTTCGGTTAGTTTTCGGGTTCCAACTAACGGGTTATTAACGGTTCGGGTTCTTAACGAATCGGATTAACCCAGCGGGTTCAACGGTTCGGGTTGAAATTTGACAGCTCTACCTAAAAGGAATCAAACATTCCTTTAATCACAAAAGTTGGGGAAAAATAACAGCAAGAAGCCATCCAACTACACCCACCATCCAACTGAAATACTAGTAGACAACAGTTCCACTGCTTTTCCAGCAAAAACACCACCTAGAAACCTACTGCAATAAAAAAAAAAAAACGCAACTATAGCTTCCTACAGGCACATATAAACTGACAGACAACACTTCAAAAGCCATTCTGCAACTCATAAAAACATCTCGAATTACGTCTTACATTCTTCCTACAGGGGTCGCAGAGATTCTTTTTTCCAGTCTAACAAATAAGAGAGCCACACATGATCACTATTTATATTCTACCAAACATTAATACGAAAGTAAGGTATCAACTGTCTAAGCTAACAACAGGTGAAAGATCGACATAATCATGGAAGGAGTTTTATATTAGCCCCTCCAACTCTATAAAATACTTCAAGAAGCCATGTAGATGCGAAAATCAAATTAATCTTTGAAATAAAGTGAACCAATTGAAATGTCTAAGAGCTGACATGTTAAACTCCATCATAGCAAATCATAGAAATCCTAAATTGGCAAACCCTAAATGCAATACAGAAAATTGGCCCAGAAATTTAATTGAAATAGCAAACCTTGTGAGAGTTTTTGAATCTATGGTATGGGATTATAGTTTGAATGGATGGCCCGTCTCCTTCCTTCGTCGCCCCTTCCTTTGTCATGGTCATGTAATTTGTTGCAGACTTGTGGAGTGTTCTTGACAGAAATTTCCTCTAATTGCTAGACCTTGCGAGAAATTGCTCAGAAATACTTGCAAATTGCATCCCTAAACCGTCA
Source organism: Spinacia oleracea (assembly GCF_020520425.1). Lineage (NCBI taxonomy): Eukaryota > Viridiplantae > Streptophyta > Magnoliopsida > Caryophyllales > Amaranthaceae > Spinacia > Spinacia oleracea. The sequence goes on from NC_079492.1 coordinate 129,705,661, forward strand.
ATAACTAAACCCTAACTTTGAATCTATTTCTTCTCAATCTCTGTCCTCTCCATTCATGAATTTATTTTCCCTCTGATTTTTTTGGGAAACAATTCAAGCAGCGAGGTGAGGCCTGAGGGTTTGAAAATTTTGGGGAAAATAATCTAAGGGCGGGCGTTTAAATTTTTGGGAAATAATGGGAGGGAAAGAGTAAAAGAATGCATGTGGTGAAATTTATTATCATAACCGTTACATTAGCCTAACAAAGCGTTACATTAGCCAACCTATTGCGACGATTTATCACACCCGTTGTATTAGAAGAAAATTTTAATATGTTATAAAGGAAACCGTTGCATTAGCCCTATCTATTGAAACGGTTCTATGTGAGGTGTTGCATTAGGCTTTTCTGAACCTTCGCATCTAATTAGAAATGTAGTAGTGATGAGTCTTTGAAACATAAAAATAAGTGTATTAAACATTGAAAGACTTTAAAATACTCATTTAAGTTCATTAGTTGAAAGTTGAGACCGAAATAAGCTATTTTAGTCAAAATGTGACCGATAATGAACTACCGAGGCTTAAATGTGCATAACTTCACCAAAATGGGTGAGAATGAATCTTTTGAAACATAAAACTAAGTGTGTTAAACATGGAAGGACTTTAAAATACTCATTTAAGTTCATTAGATGAAAGTTGGGACCGAAATTAACCAATTTTATTATTATACGGTTCATTATTTATTTGTTATGAACAAATTAAGTCTTAATTTATTGTACATTTCAATATTTATAATATAACTAAAGTGTATATATATTTTTTTATGGTCGATCTTTTCAAGGTATTCACTAATCCGAGGGAGCGACCTTTCACCTTTGAGGAGATAGATGAAGTTCGAGAAATATTGGAAACTTCATTATCAGTGATTGTCTTTGATATTTTCTTGTACTGAATCATAAATTATAGATGCTAGTTTTTTCATATGATTGTAATGTAATCGACTTTTATATTTACAATTATATACTATTTGATTTAATTATCTATATAATTGGGTACTTTTTCTGTGACGTATGGAGGTTAATCAGTGGCATGGTCCAGTTGTAATATGTAGCAGGAAAATCGGTTATACAACAAAACTTGATCAAGTGCGGCTCATTTATAGGCCAAGTGCGGCTCATTTATAGGCCAAGTGCGACTCATTTTTATGCTTGTGCGGGCTCATTTTCAAATTTGGCAGCACCAAATATGTCAAGTGCGGGCTCATTTTCAAAATTGGCAGCACTAAATATATCAAGTGCGGACTCATATTCTAAAATTGGCAGCACAAAATATGTCAAGTGCGGGCTCATTTTCCAAATTGGCAGCACTTGAAACATCAAGTGCTGCCAATATTTTGGCAGCACTTGAGAAACATCAAGTGCGGGCAGGCCATGTGCTGCACATGTAAAAGCCCGCACTAAACCCCTTAAAATGAGCCCGCACTTGAGGTTTTTTCTTCTAGTGTCAGTAGATAAAATGATCATTTCTAAATTGGTTGAATAAATGAGCATTGGCGGATCTAGTGTATAGGGAGTGGGGTCACTTGACCCCACTTGGCCAAATTTTTTTGCATAATTTTAGTTAATTTTCGACTAATTTGTATTAAAAAGTACATAATTTAGTTAATTTCTCAGTAATTTTGTAATAGTGACCCCACTTAGTACAATTTTTAGATCCGCCTCTGTAAATGAGGATTGCCAAATAATTAGATAAACATTCATATTCGAATGAGTAGATAAATATTCATTTACAAATAAATAAATAAATGTTCATTTCCAAAATAGTAAATGTTCATTACCGAAATAGTAAAATGCTCATTTCCAAATAAATAAATATTCATTTCCAAAATAGTAAATGTTTATTTTGGATAGGGTACAATCAGCTCTGGTTGTACACGAGTACAGTCAAAAATTTACGCCATAATAGGTTCCCACAAGACTAATCCTCCTATTAGTGTGATATGCAGTTGCTTTTAATGAACATACTCGTAATTACATAGCATCGTGAAGGCTATTTTTTTTGGTTATTGTCGTTGTCGTCGTTGTCGTCGTCCATCTTTTTCACGGATTTAAGGGGTTGACGAGTTTTAAACCGTGTATAAATCTAAAGCTACAGAGAGCGTAAGTATAAGAAAAAACAATTTACAAAATCTATCATAAACTAACGGTGATCTGTTTGTAGTTATCTTGCTTTAGTAATATCTTATTTATACTAGATACTAGATACTAGATATGAAGCCGGTGCATCGCACGGGTTAGTATGTTCTTCAATATATTTATTTTTGGCTTATAGGTTTAATTTGACTTATTTTATCTCATCAAATTTTATCTCATCAAATTCATTTTTACCATACGAATTTCGGCCAACTCAACATGAAAAACAATTCACTTTGATTGAAAAAATTGCAAAGATTACTTTATTATTATTATTTTATTTTACTAAATAAAATTAAAACAATTACTTGAGGGTGTACATTGATTTTATTAGTTATTGATTTTAATTAGTATCTTCACATGAACCTAAAAAAAAAAGGTTATTTAATGAAAAAACAAACAATACATCACAACCTTATATCTAGTAATTCTAATTATTAGGTACAGAGTATATCTTAAAATACCACGACCTTACACTATAAAAAATTGTACCATTAGTAACGGGAAATCCCGTCGCTAAAGGCCAATAATGGTTGATTAATGACGGGATTTCCTGTCGCGAACCCGTCATAAAAAGGGGCCGTCGTCTTTGTTTGGTTGTTAGCCCCGTCGTAATTAGATTGTCCGTCGTGATTAGGTTGTCGTTAAAGATACAAATTCTTGTAGGATAATTATCATTTAAGGTACGACGCGAATAAATTTCATAACAGAGCCAATATGATTCTGAATTAAGAGAAATAACGAACCTCCATGTAAAAACTAATTTGAATTATATTTTAGCAAAGAAGAGGGAGGAAAACACAATACTCCACTTTTGGGGTCAAGGCTCGCCAATTTTGGTCTAGATTTGTTGCAGAGAGTAACTTGGACAACACGTTATGCAAAACGGCCCGATTTGCAGAAATACCAATGAAAGAACACATAAGGAGGATAATAGTGGCAACCCATAAGGAGTAGTGCGCTATCATAACGTAGATACCGATCATGAATTGAATGCCACCATGGTGCCATATAGGGATTGCATGAGTATATATACACTTCGTCACTTCGATCGACCAATAAATATGATGGTTCGAAACCATGGACCATATCAAGCAGAACACACCGGCCTTTTTTTGTTTGACAAAAGCACAACACCAACATTGACGTACATACATTATATACTATAATAGTTATATTTTTGGTAGAATTTTAATGTTATTGTAATTCTATCCCTAATTCTATCCCTTATACTATTATTATCTTATTTTGACTCTTAGTAATGTTATCTGTTATTATTTTTTATCAATTTTTTATTTTTATTTTAATAAATATGTATTAGTTATATATTTGATGACGTGGAAATCCTACGTGGACGCTCTAAATGCTCTTGAAAAAACTCCCCTTTATATATATATATATATATAAATATATATATATATATATATATATATATATATATATATATATATATATATATATATATATATATATATATATATATATATTATATTAGATTAGATTTTATACGGAGCACCTAAGATCAGTATCTTTTTGCTAAGACCTTATTAACTGGCTATAAGGTACGTTCTTAGAAAGCTCCCTGATTTTAAAATTAATTTTTTTTATGGGAAAATTAAATTTAAAATTGAATGATTCGAGTTTAGTTCTAATTTATTTTTTCACACGAGGTTCTAAAGTAAGAATATTTTCGTTTGGTTTTTGTTAGTTTTCTCTATATTCCCTCCGTTTTATTCTTTTTTAATGGTTATATTTTACTTTTCACGACCTCCAATATACGTTTAGGAGATTTTTCACTTTTGCTACCTAAAGTTGGACATAGTTTCGTTTTAGGTACCTCGGTTTTCGATAATTTCACTCGGGGTCCCTAAGGTTTTCAATTTGTTTTAGGACTTTTTGTTAGAAAGAATCTTTTAATGAGACTTTAAACTTAATTTTTTTTGTTGACCAGGACCTTTGGCTGATAAACTTAATTTTTTTTGTTGACCAGGACCTTTGGCTGAATTATGGAAGTTGACCCAATGACTGACACGTGGCCGACACTTGACGTTAAAAACCCTTAAAAAATTGATTTTTTTAAAAAAATTTACTTTCCTTTCCATTAACCAACTGTGACTCCATATTAAATTATTAACTTTAAAAAAAAAACCCCAAATTTCTCTATCTCCTAATATTAATCATAACTGAAAACAAGGCAATTTAGAAGGTGGACCATTGCTGAAAACAACAACCATTAACAAACCTTATGTAACTGGTTAAGTTAGAAAAAAAGGAGGTAGGAAAAGTGAAAGGATGCTATCTTCCATACTCCATTGTACTTCCGCATAGTCTCCGTTCTCTGCCTCCAACCTCTCAAAGTTGCCGCTATTGAGCAACAATTAATGGTGCCTCCATATTTTCTCTATTCTCTCTTTCTCTCCTAGTTTACTTGTTTATATTTTATCTTCTCTCTCCATTAGATTTTCTCCCCGGATTTTCACGTGTCCACGACGTTATTTGAACAAAGGAAAACCCACAAACACAAATTTTCACTTTTTGTTGGACAATGGCTCTTAAACCACACAAAAATTACGAATTAGAAAAACCTCAATTCGTGTTCATCAATAATCGAAAAATCCTAATTCTTGTGAGGTAAAATTAGAAAATTTGGGGAGGAATTTGAGAGGGCAAAACATCATACCTGATTCGTATTGGTATTAATCACAATTGGTGACAACAAATTGAAGTGAGAACATGAGAAAAAATGAAATGAATTTATTTTTTTTCAATAATTGGAGGGAATTGGAAAAAAAAAAATGTAATTTTTTAAGCCTTTTTAATGTCAGTGGGAGGCACGTGTCAAAGTCAATGTCGAAAAGTTGGGTCAACTCCCATAAATCGACTAAAGGTCCTAGTCAACAAAAAAAAAAATTAGTTTAAGGTCTCATTTTACCACTTTGTTTATATAAGGTCCTCTCCCATACAAAAAAGCTTATAAAAGGTCATTTCTAACAAGGTGGTTGATTTTGAAAAATTCTGATTGCAGTGTACATAGAAGTTGATGATGGAGAAAACAGTGAGTTATACGAAATTGCCTTTAGAACTGATAACAAAGATAGGTGAGCATCATATTGAATTTGAGTCGGATTTCAAGACGTTTGGTAAAGTTTGCACCCAATGCCAATGGAGAAGGGTGATGAAACTAAGTGCTAGATATGCAGCATCAAAGCACACCCCTTGGCTGATGGTTCCTGAATCCTATCGCTTAAACTCAAACTCGAAGGCCCAGCTTTACAAGCTCTGTAATCAAACGACGACGAGGCCGGTGGTCTTGCCGAGTTTAGACGATGACAATTACTGGAAACAAATGAGTTGTTCACATGGGTGGCTAACTTTTGTACAAGAGACTAGTGTATTGAATAAGGATATTTCACTACTGCACCCATTTTCGAAAGAGAGAATTCGTATTCGTATTCCTATTCTTAGAAGAAATACATTTGGAAAAACTTGTACAATGTGCATACCTATTCGACACCGCAAAATTTGCTATTTCAGAAACCCCAACTTGAGCTGATTCAATTCTCATTACACTCTTGGCATTATTTTCATCAGCGTATGCGGTGATGTTTGCAGTGCCGGCTTCTGGAATAGCAGGAGTAAGGAGTGGATAGTGATAAAGAATCTCCCACATTTAGAGAAACTAAATGATATCAGTTATTATAAAGGCGAATTCTATGTGGTTGATTCGAGTGGAAGATCATGAATGGTTGCAACCAATGGGTTGGATACGACAGTCCGATCTGTGTGTAAGCAAACGACTTGGCCCTCAGAGAATCCGCAGACTGTCAGGGTGGAATCAGATGGGGTGTTACTGCAAGTATTTCGGAACTACACTTGCTTCAGAGTTTGGGAAGTGAATGTTGATAATGGGGAAACTAAAGAGGTCAAGACTCAAGAGTTTAGGGGGTCGAGCCTTGTTCGTTGGTCCCTAACTCTTCCTTTTCTGTGGCCACATTTGAATCTCCTTATTGTTGTAAGCCTAATTGCATTTATTATGTCGATGATTTTCGTGGCCACTTGAAGATGGACGTATATGATTTAACCTTGGATCAAAAGATCGAGGACTACTTTGATCCATCTTTGATAATTTCAGGAGTCACACCTTTCTGGGTTCAGGCACCTTCTTCCTTTTCGTAACAATGTGTACTTGATAAGTTCATATCTATCATATCATTCATATGTAGTAATATTGCCTGGCTTTTGTTCTATTTTTGAAATAAAATTGTTCGTTTCGTTTTTAAATATTTTGTACACTTCTTAGCATCGTACTAGACCTTATATTATTTTATTACTCTCTTAAGATGAACGTCATTATGTGCAGTGGCGGATCCAGAATTTTTTTTGGGGTGTCGGCAGTGGCGTATCCAGGATTATTAGAGTATTGTATCTGGTGATCTTCCACAACACACAATATATTACCGAGCCAAAAAAATAACGACAACTTTTATGTAAGACCGCCTTACCGGAAAGACCACTTTGATTACTTAACTAATTGATTTTATTGTTTAATTAATTAGTTTTAGTGCATAACTAACTAGTTCTAGTATTTAACTAAATATTTTCAGTGTTTAACTAATTAGTTTCAATGCTTAACTAATTGCTTTCATTGCTTAACTTATATGACAACGAGGTGGTCTTTCTTGTAAGACCGCCTTATGTAAATGTTTGTAAATAAATAATAATATAAGGTGATACAATACTTAAAGGCCCAGCTAGTGAATTCAAAAATCTAAGAGACCAGTTGTGTACTTGGCACATCACAGTGGCGTATCCAGTTGTGTCTTATGGGCGGAGCTGATGTCTTTAAGTATCACCTAAGAGATCTGTTTTATCTTATGACAAGTATCTTAAATCTCAGCTATAAGTTTTTTATTTCAATTTTTCTTTGGGGGGGTCGATGGACCCCCTGTCCCCCTTGCACCTATGTGGCTCCGCCACTGATTGTGTGTATTGGCGCATGAAATCCATGATATACATCAGATTAAATCTCACATTTTAGATATTAGTTCAACTTTATTTTTAATAAATTATGTAATACTAAGAATATAACCAAAACGGTGAAATGAGCCAGCTAACATAAAGCTAAGGTCGTAGATAAGCTTAGGCTTTCTAAAGATAATATTGATCGTGGTCGATAAAGGTCGTACCTTACGACTCGTGTCAAAATGATGACATTATATGTTTAGGTGGGAAAATCTTAATCAAAAGGTCTTGCGTGCACAAGTTGTATAATAAATTTATTGTGCACCAACATAACTTTAATCCAGTTTTCTCTGACTTTTACTCAGTTTTCTCTAACTTTTATATTATTAAAAAAAGTTATTAGATAAACATTTTAAAGTGTTAAATGATTAATTTTATAAATTATTAGTGATTTTGAATAAATGTTTTTTTATTTAAATGAAATTTTTTATTACTAAAAGGTAGATAACTTTTACATATACAAGGGTGACATTTAAGCATTTTACGTCAACTTTAACTTCAGTGTACAATATTTATCGTACACCCCATGTAAATAAGAATTTGTGAATCTTAATATTTTAATTTACAAATTAAATAATATAATTTTTTATTTTAAAAAAATATTTATGATTTGTATAAGAAATATTTGTTTCCTTCTTTTTGTTGACAACCTTATTTACATAGTAAAAATATTGCATAATTTTTCTACAAATCAAAATTGTTTTATTCCTTGATTGTCAATATCAGTTCCTTTCGTATAATAATTACTTTTTCAATTGATTCCACACCATATATATTAGTGATTCTATGCAATAAAATTGCAGGTTCTTTATAAGGCATACTCTCAATTTTTTTTTGAAAATAATCTCAAGTGATCTGAAAAGGATCATGATATGAAATGATCTTAAAACAAATCAATTTTTTTGCATCATAAAATATTTGCATTATTTTTTGATGCAATATCTTAAAAAAAAGGTAAGAAATAATCTTGAAAATATATTCAGTTTGGCAATGAGAATCCAGAAACACCAATGTATAAAAAGTTATTTTACAAAAGATCAAGTGTGAATGTGTGATTGTATGGTTGCATGATACTCTAATTTTGGCAAAGCAAAATTCTTTGCTGACTTCCGGTAGTATATAAAGGAGCACAAAGTACACTACCCTAGCACATCCAACTCTCATTTCAAAACTTTCATCCAAATCATGGACGTACTAAAAGTTTCCTTTGTGTTTTTCCTCTTTATTTCTCTATCATCTGCCACCAATGTCGTTGATTTTTGCGTGGCGGATTTAAGTTTTCCAGTTGGACCAGCAGGATACCCTTGTAAGAATCCTGCTAAGCTTACTGTCGATGATTTTGTTTATTCTGGTCTTTCTGTTGCAGGTAACACATCAAATATTTTCAAAGTTGGGATAAATGAAGCATTTGATGTCACGTTCCCGGCTTTGAACGGTCAAGGGATTTCCATGCTCCGAGCAGACATTGGTGTAGGCGGAGTTGTCCCGCTACACTCACATCGAGTTACGGAACTTATCTTTATGGTTGAGGGAACCATGGTTTCCGGTTTTATAGGGTCAGATAACAAGCCATATTATAAAAACATGAAGAAGGGAGATATTATGATCATACCACAAGGATCATACCATTTCTCCGTTAACACCGGCAATACTCCGGCCATTGCAACGGCTACCTTTAACGGTGCAAATCCTGGCATACGGGTTGTTACAACATCTATAGCAGCCAACAATTTACCCACGGATATTATTCAGAAGGTCACTTTGTTGGATGCTAAGCAAATCCTTGACTTGAAAAAAATATTTGGGGGCTCCAATTAAAAAAAGTCTAGGTGTATGCTAGCTAGCTATTATTAAACGTGTGCAATAACACAAGTTGTATTTCATCTATTAATAAAAATATAAAAAGTTCAATGCATAAGTTTGTTCTAAAACTTTTTTAGTCCATTTTGAGTATGCGGATTATTATTATACAAATTACGTTTTACATAGGCTCTGTTGTGCTGGATTGAAATTCTCTAAACTAAATTAAATTGAACTAAATTTATGGAAATTGGACTAAACTGAATTAAACTGAAATAATGTTGTTGTGTATTTTAACCAGGATGCCGTTAAGGGTGCCCATTTAGAGAATGTGGCCGGCGGGAGTCGTCAAATGGAGGTTGGTGAGGTGAGCAGTCGTGCTAATGATGATGTGGGGTCTACCGATTCTGCTGGGTTTGGTGGGGAAGAGGATGATGAAGCAGGGGACTCGATTTTGGAGTCTGATGACGATATTGGCCGATTGTGGTCCGATGGTGAGGATGTGTTGTCCCTGTGCGAGCAGGTTGTGAGGGAAGGAGATTTGGATGTGGAGCCGGATTCTGACTTGGAGGAGGAGAAGTTTAGGGTTGAATGTCCTCCTCCTGCTGGTAGCGTGGTTGGCCAGGTTAAGATAGCCAAAAACTTTCGCGATAAGGCCATCAAAGATAACCATCCTCGCTCGGCGAAAGAGTACCTGAAGCTTCCTAAAGGCTACCGCATTGTAGTCCCTAAGGAGGGTAGTGTGATTTTGGATTTCCCACCTGATCATATCGGCGTATACGCTCATCATTTCGACTTTGGCCTCCGATTTCCTCTGCATCCTTTTCTGGTGAAAGTGTTCTGGGCTTGAAAAGTTTGTTTGGCGCAGGTAACACCCTAGGTTGTGAGGAATGTGGTTGCCTTTACCTGGTTGTTATCTTTTAAGCAATGGCCTCAAACCATCAACTTATTTCGGCGGCTGATTTGGTTGAAGAAGTATAAAAAGAAGTCGGGATGGTGGTCCTTTTACACCAAGGCGAGCAAGATGACTGTTAATCCCAAATTGTCGAGCTGCAGAGACTGGGAGAAAAAGTTTTACTGGTTGAAAGTGCCATCAGACTTTCCGATTCGGACCCGTTTTCATCTGCCCCGTCCTCATATGAACCATTATCCTGGTCAGGAGCTGGGATTTAGGGAGAAACGGGCGCATCAGTTTGTGTCCTGCTTGCATGTTGACACCGGTCTGCAGAAGGCTGTGACCGTTCCTAAGTATTGGCTGCCTCCTGCCAAGTACATTTTGGCAAATGGGCCGTTATCTGCAGTCGGCTTGTGCCACACCCATACTCTTGGCATGGACGTGGGGCTGATAGCTATATCCCCCCTTTTATAGTATTTAGAGTTGCCGTTTTCGTTGCTTCTGTTTTGTTTGTCAGCTTTTGATGTGTTTCTTGTCTTTCTTGTCTTTCTTGCCAGGTCTGCATACCCCCGATTTCAACCTTCTCTGCTTAGGAAAAGACGGTCGTCCCACTACTAACAACCCTCCCAATCCGAAGGGTGTTTTTTCTACTCTCTCTACCTACGCAACCAAAGCCAACAAAAAACGGGGTTTGATACGGGAGGAGCCTGTGAGCGAGTCTCCTGTCAAGAAAACGAAAAATCTAAGTTCTCTACCAGCTCCTAGACCCCTTACTATTTGTGAACCGGCTGCTCGTTCTACCGGTGGTTGGGCTGTTGGTATTGCTCCCAAACCAGTTTTTGCTACAACTCATACTGCCGGTACGTCTGACATGGCTGGTGGTTTTCAATGTTTGGACTGTGGTCGCGGTGCAGCCCTTGCTGGTAGGCCGCCGAGAACATTTGGCATTTTCGCATTTTTTGAGGTATTCTTTTGCATCTGTTAGCATGGTTGGCCAGTAGTATCCTTGCCGCTGGCATACCAGTGCAAGGCTTTTCCTCCTAAGTGATTTCCGCAGGTTCCCTCATGCATTTCTTCTATCAGCCGAGCGGACTCGTATGCTGATATGCATCTTAACAAAGGTAAGCTAAAACCCCGTTTGTAGAGTTGACCTTTGATGATTATGAACCAACATGAGTTCCTTACCAGTTTCCTCGCCTCCATCTTTTCTATTGGTAACGTTCCATCCCTCTTATACGCCCACATGGTGTCATACCATTTAGGTATGTTTGTGATTACCATGACTTCCTTACTTACTGCCTCCGTACTCCTCCGATGCATGTCCTCGATCATCACCGATTTGTTCAACGCACTTGAACTAGCCAGTTTTGACAAGGAGTCTGCCAAAATATTCTCCGATCGGGGTACTTACCTTATTTCGAAACTCTCCAGTTGTGCTACTGATTGTTTTAGCTTTTCGGCGTATCGTTTCATAGATTCCTCTTTTGTTTCGTATTCTCCTGAGAACTGGTTGGCTACTAATTGTGAGTCGGTTGTCAATATGACCCTATGAGCACCAGCCGCCATGCAAATTTGTATCTCAGCAATTGCGGCCTCGTATTCTGCCTCATTGTTTGATGCTTGGAAAGAGAACTTAATAGCATACTCGATCTGGTCTCCTTCTGGTGAAATAATTATTGCCCCAGCTCCTGCTCCTGATTTGGTAACAGAGTCGTCTACTGCCACCTCCCATTTTCCTTCTTCCAATTCTTCCTCCTGATAGGATGTTTCGACTATGAAATCAGACAGTGCTTGGGCTTTTATAGTCGTTCTGGGCCGATATTCCATGTGGAACTCTGACAGTTCAATCGCCCATTTTAAGAGTCTACCCGACATGTCCATTTTTTGCATTGCTTTTTCCAGCGGGTAGTTTGTGAGGACTTCAATTCCATGTGCATCGAAATAAGGTCTTAGTTTTCTGGCCGCAGTCAACACCGCCAACCCCAACTTTTCTATCAAGGAATATCGTTTTTCTGCTGATTGCAATATATGGCTGACAAAGTAAACCGGTATTTGGGATCTTTCCTTTTCTACGATTAGCACCGCTGTTATCGTATGCTGAGAAGCAGATATGTATAGATGCAAAGTGTCTCCTTCTTCTGGTCGTGCTATCGTGGGTAAGGCTTGCAGGTGCCGTTTTACAGCCACAAAAGCTGCTTTCTCTGTTTCTCCCCACTTGAATTTTTTGTTTCGCTTTAGTACGTTGAAGAAAGGCAGTGACTTATCTGCTGATTTGCTAATGAACCGAGTCAATACGGCCATTCTCCCTGTCAGCTTTTGCACGTCTTTTATGCAACCAGGCTCTGGAAGACTCATGATTGCTTCTACCTTATCTGGGTTAGCATCGATTCCCCTTTCACTTACAAGGAAGCCTAAAAACTTTCCTGACCGGACTCCGAATACACACTTCTTTGGGTTTAACTTCATCCTGAACTTCCTCAGTGTTTCAAAGGTTTCTCTCAAATCGTCAATGTGATCGCTGGCTAACGGGCTTTTTACTATTGAATCATCCACGTACACTTCTATGTTTCTCCCTTTCTGGGAAGCAAATACCCTGTCCACCAGCTTCTGGTAAGTGGCTCCTGCGTTTTTCAACCCAAACGGCATAGCTTTGTACCTGTAAACCCCTGTATCCGTAATGAAAGCAGCCTTCTTTCTCTCGGTCTTGCACAAACTGATTTGATGATACCCTGAGAAAGCATCTAGGAAACTCAACAAAGCATGGCCACTGGTCGAGTCTACCAGCCTATATATCCGTGGCAACGGATAGCAATCTTTGGGACATGCTCCATTCAGGTTGGTGAAATCTACACACATTCGCCAACTGCTGTTATGCTTCTTTACCATGACCATGTTGGCCAACCATTCGGGGTAATCACAAGCTTCTATAAACCCTGCATCCAGCAGTTTCTCCACCTCTTCTTTTATTGGCATGTTTTTTTTGTTAGAGAAATTTCGCTTCTTTTGTTTTACCGGCCTGATTGACTTGTCAACATTCAAGCGATGTACTATTATGTCAGGGCAGATGCGGGGCATTTCGTTCGCTGAGAAGGCGAATACATCCGCGTGTTCTCGCAATAGGCCGATAAGATTGACCTGCTGATCTATTTCCATGTCAACACCTATTCAAACTGTTCTTTCCGGAACTCCTTCTACTAACTCAATTTCTCGTGTGTCTCCATCTGTCGCCGGCCTTGGGATGCCGGCAGGCCTTTCATCAAAATTTTCCATACTGAGATCTCCTCTTTGTCTCTTAGCCGGTATGTTGGCCTCTCGAGCTAGGTTGGTTTCCAACACCATCCTTCCGGGTGCTTTTATAGCTGTCACATAGCATGATCTGGCAGTTTCTTGGCTGCCATGTACTATTTCAGTTCTTTCCAGATTCGAGAGGTATATCATAGTCAAGTGATATGTAGACACCACTGCCTGCGCGTCGTCGTGGATAAACGGTCGACAAATTATCACATTGTATGCAGCCGGTACCTTAATTACCAAGAAATCAACCATCAAATCCCTAGCTGATATTCCTCTATCCACCTGCACTGGCAGACGGATACTGCCTTCGGGGTAGACGCTAGCTCCGGAAAATCCGATAACGGGGTAGTTCACCCTGGATAACTCTCCATGGTCGATGCTCAACTGGGTGAAAGCCTCCCAGAATATGATATTTGCAGAACTGCCCCCATCAATCAGGCATCTCTTGACTGGAAAGTTTGCTATTTCTAGCTCCAGTACCAACGGGTCATCATGGGGGTATATGATGCCGCGACAATCCTCCGAAGTGAAAGTAATGACCGGTAAGGGGGGTGGTTCCGACCATTTTCTTGTACTATGGTAACTCACCAGGTGTCGATGCTCCTCTAAACTTTTTACTGCCCCACTGATCGTACCTCCATGTACGGGCCCTCCTGAGATCACCCAAATAGTGGGTCTTTTTCTTCTGTCAGCCCCCTCTTTACTCGTTTCTGGTAGCGATCGGGTTTCTTGTCGGAGTGGTGGTGCTTGTTCGATCCAACCAGCGGCTTGTGGATATCCCGGCTGGGTAGGTACATAGGGGGCATGGTGGTGTGAGTTGCCTTGCCTACTATGGCCTCCGTGGCCCTCCTGCCGGGCCCTGTACTGGGATAGGTATCCCTTCCTCACCAACTCTTCGATGTTATCTTTCAACTCTTTGCAGTGCTCTGTGTAATGACCGTGATCGTTATGGAAAGCACAAAAATTCTTATTGTTACCTGGAGTATTCAGTGGTAACGGCTTTCTCCATGCTGCTGATTTGCTTACAGCGTAAATAGCTGCTCTAGCGGTGTTGAGCGGAGTATACACCTGATATGCTCCTACCGACTGTCTGGCCTGATAGCCTCCTCTCTGATGATAACCCTCTTTTCTACCGCTTTCTTTTCGGAAATTTTGTTGTTGTGTGGGAACATGATCTTTTCTGGCTGATTGTACTGCCTGACCTCCTATCGTGGGATGTGATATCAGCATCAATTCATCACTTCTGATGTATTCATTAGCTTTCCTCAAAGCCTCCCCCAGTGAAGTGAACGATTTTCTTCCCAAGTACCTCTTGAACTCGCACTCCTGCATTCCCCTCAGCAGAGCTAAAAGTGTTATTTCCTGCTGTAAGTCAGGTATGGTAATGGATTCATTGTTGAACCAAGTCAGGTACTCTCTCAGTGGCTCCTTCGGCCTTTGCGAGATTGACATCAACTCTCCGGATGTTTTCTTTCGTTCAACCTTGCTAATGAACCGCCTTACGAAATCCTCCTGTATTTGTCGGAAGCTAAATATTGATCATGCCGACAACTTCTTATACCAATCAGCTGCTACCCCTGATAAGGTGGTTTGGAAAACTTTGCACCACATGGCGTCTGAGTCAGAATACAACATCATACGCTGTTCGAAAGCAGTGGAGTTATTTTTAGGGTATGTGGTTCCGTTATACTTGCATGTCGGCATTTTTAATTTTTGCATGGGTTGCTCCAGAATACCCCTACACAGGGGGGGATCTTTGGGATGTATGATTCGTCTCATCGATTCTTGATGAGGTATGTACCCCTCGTATCTGTTCCACCCAGGTTGTGGAGATTGCACGATGTATTCCTCTCGAAACGGTGTCGGTTCCCTGTCAGCTGGAACCGACCCTTCCTACTCGGATGCCGACTCTCGGCGCCTGGTTGATCTTTCTCTGTGTCGAGAACTATGCCTTTTCCTTCTGCCAGTAGGTTCACTGCAGACAAGTATTGGTTCTGGTTGTACTGGTAGCACTATTTCATGCTCTAGAGTTTCATAGAGATTTCTAACGGGCGTCATACTTGGATGGGTACCGGTTGCCACAATCTGATTTCCTTTCGTCCTCCCTGAGGATAATTCAGCCTTCATGACCGCCGAAGCCGTGAAAAGCTGTTGTGGTGTAAACCTTTGGGATAATGCCGAGAGATTGCTCTGGATATGTGGGGGGGGGGGGGATGGAGAATTCTGTGCCCTTTCTTCCAAAGACGTCTCATCTTCTATGAGCACCTCATTCGGATTTTCAAAACTTTGGGGGATGCTAATTTTGGATTTGAGTGTTTGTGAGGGAGGATTGGCAAGTGGTGTGACTTGGCTGGTTTGGACAGGTGGGTTGATTGTTGTTGTTTTTATAACCGGGGTGATTATTGCTGATTGTGAAAGGTTGGCATTCTTTTTAGACTTTTTGATGCTGGTTGCAGAGGTATCCATGGTGGCTGATTTTACAAGGCTGGGAAGTCCTCTCCTTCTAGCGCCAATTGTTCCGGTATGGATTGGGAACGGTTGGAGAGGTCTTGTGGGTTGTGAGGTGATGTTATCCAGATGAGTTCCTGCACAGATAACAATGGTGAACTAGCCTCGGAGGTGATTCGAGGATCCCCTTCCGATGCCTAAGTCAGATATGGTATGGGATATATATGTGTTTAAGGTTAAGTGAAATGATTGTGATTGCGCACCTTTCGTAATAAATGAGTTCCATATATATAGGCGTGGGTCGGGTGTACGGATAAGTATGGGTCCTACCCGGTTGATAGCGACCCGTTGACTCTTTGATTGGTCACGTGCCTTCTTCCTACCAGCCTTCCTGGGAAGCTGGTAAGAATTATGACTGCTGGTAGGATTATTTGTCTGTAGATCCTACCTGGGTGAGGGTGCTACTGACATGCTGGTAGCACACCCGTACATAAACTATAGAAGTGAATAATATTGGCAATAGAGCATTTTTCTTGGGTCCAAACTCTTCCTTTTCTGTGGAGGCAACTCCTTATTCCAATAAGTTGAAAAACGATACTTGACAAGCTATGTAACACGCATCATGTTCGTTGCATAAGCAGTACACCAAGTATTAGTGTTATTTACAACAAGAACAACGAACGAGTGATAGATAATACACCAAGTATGCCCATATGAACTTGTGCCTTTACATACCATACTTTAATTACAACTACCAAATAATATTGGAGTGTTAATAATATTCACAATTCACAAGCCAGATGTGAATGGCACTCCAGTGGCAGGAATCCACTTATCCCCACCCACAAAATTCCCAACGGTAAACTTTCCAGCTTCAATTGGGCTTGTTATGACATGGTATCCGGGCCACTTTACACGGCCCCAAGTACCCGCCCCGGCACCATTGTTCATATACTCCGCATAATAAAGAGTCTTCACTGCAAATTCCCCGTCCCACGGAGTCCACCCAGCTCTATCCACAAATCCATCAATATTCGACTTCATAATAACAGTCCTTGAGTACATCTTCCAAGGCCTTCCTAAGAAGGTCTGACACGAACCTTGGATTAACTTAAGGTCCGAGGCAGCCTCAATAATCGAATCATGGATCACGATTCCCGTGTTCTCATTCGGGTCGGATCTTCCTTGGGCTGTGATGGTGTTCTTTTGGTTGGTCATGGGTCTCCTTGCATATATATTGCAGTTCTGAATAACAGCAGCGGCGTTACCAAAGATGAAATCTACGGTACCATAAATGTCGCATTCTTTGTAGAATTGACGCTTGGAGTAGACGTAGAGGGTGTCTTGATATCCTTTAAAGCTGCAACGGTAAAAGATGGAGAAGTCGGATCCGGATCGGAGGGCAACTGCTTGGTGCTTTTGTGGTCCGGCTGTGTTTTCAAATGCTATGAACCCGTTCCCTGAAATAGCTGCATTGCATTTACAACAGACCAATACTAATTAATCTTCCTAGCTAGAACTTCTTGTTTGTGTAATACGGGGTGGACACTAGTCACCAATGGGGGATCAAGGATTTGGAATTTTGGAGGATGGTGTGTCACCGCCAACAAAAGCTAACCAATTAATGACAAATGCAATATTCACACCAAAAACATACAAGTAATAACTAATACGAAGTACTTCATATGTAGTACAATATAATACAAATACCTCGCAAAAAATTTCATTCCAAAAGTATTGCGGAGTGAATATCTACGTTACTACTGCCTTCGTTCAAACAGATCTTTACACCTACTATTTGCACGGACTCCCGTGCAATGTTTGACCGTTAATATATTCAAATCTATATGGCAAAAAATTATGAAAATTTGATATTTATAAAATATATTTTGAGACGAATCTAACAAGATATCTAATGATAGTTTTTTATAAATATAATAGTGAGAATTTATAGTCAAAATTTTGATTTTTAGACACATTTTTCATAGCGTAAAAAACTTAATAAAACGGAGGTAGTACTACATAATTCCGAAAATATGACTTTATGAGTAGTAAAGCGTTTTTAATAGTTGTATAAAAATATTAACTACCAAGTACGTACCATATTTTTTTATATACTCTATGACTTTTTTTAAAAATGTAGTTAATTGTTTAATATTTTGTGAGTAATTTGTAGTATATTTAGTACCCGGACCTGACTTGAGACCCGACTAATTCTCAACACTCGGGCTTGAATATGGACCTTTAACAATTTATTTTGGATCAAAATTATATTTTTCTTTTACAAAATAGTCGTGTCGGACACTTAAACACATATCTTTGTCTGATATGGGTATCTGTGTCCATGCAACATATTTGTAACATACTAAGAAATACTCCTTGCATAGTATTACTAGGTAGGTCGCAAAAACATAAATCGACAAATTTGTCAAAAAATACCTTATAAAATTGTGTTTTTGTGAGAAACTACCTTATCTAAAAGATATTGTAATTAACTACCTTATAAAAACTTTATGTTGAAAGATACTACCTTTGGTTGGATTATGAACATTAATTCAAATTAAATTTGCTGGTTGACTTTAATAGGTGCATGTCACGGGAAAGAGGTAAAAGAATTGTACGTGAGATGCATATGGTAAAGTCAATCCCGGATTTTAATTCAACGTTCATAATTCGGGAAAAGATAATATCTTATAATATTAAATTTCTATAAGGTGATTTTTTGCAAAAAAACACAATATAATAAGGTTATTTTTGATAAATTTGTCTGTTTGTTTGTGAGGTATAGCTAAAATAAGAGAAAATGACATCATATAGAGTAGCTCTTTTTCCATGTGAAAAAACAACGAGTTCCATCAAGTCTAGTCACAACTAATTATATGGGTTTTAAACAATTGGGCAAAGTAAAGTAATTTTATCAATTGAGGATGTACTTGGAAAGTTCCAAATACTCGGCAGTTCAGTAGTCAATTTGTATTCTATGATGATATTGTTTCTTATTGCATGGAGTTTTCAAGTCAAAATCATGTTTTCTTGCTTGCTTAAACTTAGCAAAAACATTTATGCAAGCTACAGATTAAGTCTATGATGACTAAAATAATCATGTAACAGTGAAGTGTGTGACCTAGACGATGTTCCAAACGAAACTATTACTACGAATATATTGCATGCATATACGGAGTATATTTTTACGGTGAGAGATAGTGAGTTAGGCTTGTTGGATCTTTTTATTTTAGACAACTTGTTTATCTACTTGATTTGTACGGCCTTTAATATTCGAAACCATAAAGTTACAAATTTTATTTTAACAAAATTTAAATTGTCTTACAAATAACAGCGGAAAAAGAAAATTGTTAATACAAATTAAAAATACGGATAAACAAAATTCAATCTAATTTAAGCATATTTGAATGGAGATCGATAAAGTAAAACTAATAGATCGTGAAGGTAAGAATATACGGAGTACTACGAAGTATAAACTTCGTTATTTCAATTCTTATTGTTAACGGTTTTAAGTTCAGACAATACAATACATACTATACAGTTTTTGTCATCCTTAATACGTAGTACTACCTCTGTTTCAAAAAGATCTTTACGCTTTGAAAAATGTGTCTAAAAATCAAAACTTTGACCATAAATTCTCACTATTACATCTATAAAAAATTATCATGAGATATCTTATTAAATTCATCTCTAAATGTATTTTATAAATATCAATTTTTTATAAATTTTTTCATACGAAATTCGATATATTAACAGTCAAACATTGCACCGGAGTCCGTGCAAATAGTAACTGTAAAGATCTTTTTAAAACGGAGGTAGTACTCAGTAATATGTTCTTACTACGTACAGAATATGTGTTGATTCACTTCATTAATTGAGTAAATGATACGGAGTATGACATGACTATGGTATTTGAATAAGGGGTGTTCTATAGCTAGTATGACACATATTACACGTAAGAACACTCCTATGGTCATTTTTTTGCTGGAATTTCTATCGTTTGGTTTCTTATATACTCCGTACTACGGAATACGGGGTAGCTTAATTCGAACTTGGAGCTGGAATTAAATCATATATACTCCTTTCGTTTCTTTTTATTCTTTACGTTTTTTCTTTTTTTGGTGTCCCAAAATATTCTTTATATTTCCTTTTATATTATCACATAAATATTTTAATATTTTATCAAAATTTGTGTCAAATGATTATTTTAACCAATTAAATTCATTGGTCATTTAGTCTCTCACACTTCTCTATTGGGAATTAAATTTTTTTTATTTTCCCAATATTAGAATTTTGATAACGTGAAAACATTATAAATAAACGTATTTTTTCTTGTTTAAATAAAAAAAAATTCAATGCACATTAATTAGTCATTAATAAATGTGTAAAGGGTCAAACGTAAAGGAAAAAAAGAAACGGATGGAGTAATATTTTAGGATTTTCATAATAATAATAATAAAACTTACCAAAAGTGGCAGATCGAAAGGTGGTGCAACCATCGTAAACATTCTTGTTGGCACTCACAATTGTAACATCAATTCCATCTCCAATTAACATCAAATTCACCATCTTGTTTGTAATCACAACGTTCTCTTTATAAATACCAGCTTTTACGTATATGATAAATCTCCTAATCCTATTTCTTAAGTGTTTCGCAGCAGCTACAGCCTCCGATATAGTCTTATAATTACCACTACCATCCTTAGCCACCACTAGGTCCGCTAATTTTGCGGTGGACATGGACGAATAAAGTAACTTATGATCATGCTTGGATATCCATGACGGAAATCCACTGGCCAATAATCGCCGACCACCACCACCACCACCACCACCACCTGTGTACGGTTTGAACGGTATGGTACTACTTTTTGAGATGGCCCCGTTTATTGCAAGTGTATTAGTAAGCAATTGTGTGAAATTATTCAAAGCAAAACCAAACAACTCTTGATTTTTTATAGTGACGTTAAGATCGTTAAACCCATTTTTGCATGTCTCAAGGTTGGTATTAGCTGCACTCAAGTAAGTTTGAATATCATGTTTTGTTATAGAACTTCTTGAGGATGATGATATGATTGTGTGGTTCAATTCATGTATGGTATCCTTGTAAAGCTCTAAACAATCTTCCCATGCAACTTTGGCTTGATGATCTTCGAATGAACTAAAGTCCACCGATGACATCACTCCATGGACTTTTCGGGCATGATCTAGGGTTACCTTTAAGGCAGTATTGCGAATTACTAAGGTGGTTTCTCGCAAGGATGATGTTGGTAGGACATCTGATATGATAAGCGAGTTGCATATTTGTGGGTACGGAGTTTGGTCACATATGTTAAGGTATTGTGTATTTAGTGTACTAGGAAGACAATGAATTGAAGAAAGCAATAGGGAAAATGATAAAACTAAGATCTTTTCCATGAAGAAAACGCGATTATAATGTTCGAGAAATCTCATGAACTAATAAGTCAATAAGACAGTTTAATAATTTTATGTAATTTTTTTTCCCCCCCTCTCAAATTTGTAAATGAGTCTATGTATTTATAGAAGGTCAGAGATTTGTAATTTTGTGGTTAGAGAAATGTCGAAAGGATTGTTATTGTTTGTGGAAATGGTCTTCCATGTGAAATAAGAAAGCGAACTAGGTAGAGGCGTAGAGCACAAATGAAAGGGATTGTAATTTGTAATAGTGTTCATGATGACGTGTACCTTTGCGGGAGAATCTTGTGAATTTGTCATAATCTATGGTTTGCAAAGTTTGTTAACTTTAGTTTTTAATTGCATATGAGGATATGACACGACAAGCCTAATTACGAAAAACGCTACTCCCTCCGTTTCTAAATACGTGTCCAGTTCCCATTTATGGCGTTCCTTTTTATGTGTCCACTTTCCGTTTTTTGACATACACCTTTTCCACTTTTCTATACACTTTTCCCACTTTTCCATACACTTTTCCCTTTTCCATACACTTTTCCCACTTTTTTATACATCATTATTACCTTTTCTTACACATTCTACACTTTTCCCACTTTTCAATCACCACCTCCACTTTTATTTATACTTTATCAATAAACAATTATCTACTTTTTCCTTTCCAAAAAAAAAAACATTCTCAATCATTACCTATTATACACCATTCAATTTTATTAATTACCGTGTACATGTCCAAAGTGGACACGTATTTAGGAACGGAGGGAGTACTATAAAAAAATTTGGATACGTTGCTCTAGATTGGATATGCATGTCATTATTGGAGTCCCGGGTCGGGTTGGTCCTCGATCGGATCGGGCTGCTAATTTTTAAGAACCCAAAACAGCCAATATATAGATCGATTAACCGGCTGGTTAATTGGTTCAGATGTTGCCCGGTAGGGTGAGTTGGTAATCAACGACTGAGCGTAAGTCAGAGTTTTTTGAAAGTTTTGACTTAAGCTTTGTTGAAAGTCAATTTTACAAGATCAATTAGGTTCCACCTTAAAATCATATGGCAATAAGGAGTAACCTTTTAATCTTATAAAGTGATTATCTATCTCATCTTTTTATCAATTTGAGACTCTCACATGTTATGTTTTAGAGGTCAAATCGTAACATGATAACATGATGGAACATTAGAGCCTATAGCTTAAGATGCTAAAAAGATGATCATGAAATCACAACAAATTTGCTCCAACACACCAACCATCATGTCGCGTATATTATGTTTTCTTAAATATAAAATAAAAATAAATGGAAAAAAAAGGGTTTTCTTAATTTCTTCAAACCTCCGAGCTTGAAAATCATCTCATCTTCTAAAACTCTTGAGAAAATGCTGAACACACCCCGTTCTTATCCAAATCGAACAACAAGCCTTTGTTTGAGTTATGGTATATCTAGTGTTCTAGTATATTTAGGAAACTAGAGTTGTGTTAGTTTAGGAATCTAATAGAGTTCTAAACCTAATAGAGTTATGTTATATAAACAAATGATGTAACCAGCTTGAAGCCATTAGTTATATTATCGTCAATCAATATTATTCTTTGTAGTTTATCATGGTATCAGAGCTATCAATAATTTTGGATTGATCCTACGCTTGCGTAAAAATTCTCCGGCCGGTGGGTATGAGTTAAAAACTCACCGGCTGGATTTGTTAACTCTCTAATATATTTTTTCTTATATTATTAAGCGTGATCTAGAACCTAATAAAGGGGTGATCGGTTAGTTTTTGTTGATGGTGTTTGTTTTGCTAATTGACGTGCCTGTGCTTTGAGGGTATATAGTGGGTGTCAATTATTCATGTTTTGGTTGACATTAAGTATAAAGTGGAGAGGAAACTAGATTGGTGTTGCTGCTGTTAGAGTTGGTTTTTTTTGCGCGTGCAAGAGCGTACTTGCAATCGCATGTGCAGGATTGTACTTGCGCAAGTGTGACTAATTGTTGATATGGTGTGCAAGTTTCAATCGGACAAGGAGTGTACTTGTTCATTGGTTTGCGCGGAATCCAAAGCAGGAGTGTACCTGCATTTGTGTTGGTGCTCAACGTGTCCTAGCATATATCGTCAATCTCTTCATCGGACATTGCGGAGTGTACGTACCGCGTCAAAGGAACAGGAGTGTACCTGTTTGTCTCGACATCAGACCGATAGTTTCGGTCGTCATGATTTTACACTTCAATCGTACCTTTCGTGTTACTGTCGTTACGATTGCGGGGGGTGTGTTAGAGTTATGGTATATATAGGGTTCTAGTATATTTAGGAAACTAGTGTTGTGTTAGTTTAGAAATCTAATAGAACCTAATAGAGTTCACAAATTCTTACTTACAATAGGTGTACAATAAATATTGTACACCGGAGTAAAAGTTAACTCAAAATGCTTAAAAGTTAAGCTCAAAATGTAAAAGTTACCTATTTTTAAGTGATAAATTTTTTCATTTTAGTAAAACTTATTTATTCAAAATCACTAATAATGTATAAAATTAAACATTTAACCCTTTAAAATATTTATCTATCAATTTTTTTTTACTAATATAAAAAGTTAATCAAAATTGAGTTAAAGTTACAAAAAAAGGGGTTAAAGTTACTTTGGTGTATAATAAATTTATTGTACACCTTGTGCGCGCAAGACCTTTTGAATAGAGTTATGTTATAGTTTCCTATATAAACCAAAGGTGTAACCAGCTTATAATTAAGCTATTAAGCTATATTATTGTCAACCAATATTATTCCTCTGTAGTTTAACGAGCTTGACAAGAAGCTTACTTCTCATTTATGGCGGCCCTATATATCTAGCAATTTAGGCCAAGATATCACTTAAATAAAATACATTTTTACAAATTTTATAATATATATTAAAAAAATAATACAACAATGATTTGCCAATATAATTCAATAATGCAATTAATACTGATTTTTGATATGAAATGATTGTGTGATTACATGATTATTACGAAAATTAGTTGAAACTGCAATTTCATTTCAAATCTTTAATTATTATATTGCATTATCATCTATGTAGAAAAAGAAACTTATTTTTCCAATAAAAAAGTTCCTTAGTTATGCCAATCTTTATACTTATCAAGAATTTGCAAATTTTTTAAGGTAAAGATAAGGATCTTGACCACGCTTCAACACTCACGAGCTATAGTTTTGTACTTATGGGTAGGGATGTTAATGGGGCGGGGCGGATGCGGATGTAGGTCCCTCCATCCCCATCCCCACCTAAAATTTTCATCCCCATCCCCGCCGGCCCCATCACCCATGGCGGGTACAAAATTCATCCCCATCCCCGCCCCAACGGGTGTAAGCTAAAATCCATCCCCGCCCCGCCACCCAACTGGGTATCAATCCCGTCTTATCCCCGCTTCATATCCGCGCTAATACCCGCCTAATTTTTCTTATTTAGCAAACATTTTCCATATATCAGAGTAATTAAAGTTAACTATAGAAAAAAATACCTTAAAACTAAAGTAACCTATATACTCGGAAAAAAATACTCGTCATAACAAAAAAAAAATCCAAACAAAAAACATAAAAATTCTCATATAAATTTATATTATCACCTAAAGATGCAAATTAATCCAAACTCACCCCATCACCCATGACGGGTATGAAGCGGGGCGAGTGGGGATGGGGCGGGGCGAGTGGGGATGGGGCGGGGCGGGCGGGGATGGGGCGGGTTCAACACAAAATCCACACCCGCCCCATCACCCATGGCGGGTACGAATTTTATACCCATCCCTGCCCCATCACCCGCCAAACCTACCTCCATCCCCGCCTACTTGGGGCGGATGCAGGGCGGGTCTCCCGCGAAACCCGCCCCACTGACATCCCTACTTATGGGTCAGACACTTGGGAGTAAGGATGAAAGGCAAAGAGGGGTTTTATTATCTAAACACTAAGTGATAATTATTATCTAAACACTAAGTGATAATTGAGTTATGTGCGGAAACCTGGAGTGTAATGTATACAAGCACAACAATTAATATCACAATAAACCTAAAATATGAAGTGAAAGAAATTAAAGAAAAAGTTTGAGGATCAAATCTCCCGAGGGGCTCTGATAATTTATAAGTTATTATGGATAGGTAAACACTTATATTTATATTTTACTGTACAAAATAACTTGCACATTATAAGTTTTTTATGTTTCATAGACTTTCTATCACATATTCCTAAGATAGAATAAATTTATCGATTCTTACGATCAGTTAGAATAACTTATTCGTAATCAGTAACTAAGCACCTTAATTAGATAAGATTTCAAACGATATTCCACTTAAGTAGCCCAAATTAATTATACCCTTATTTACCATGGGTACTAATCAACAGTTAAGCAACAACTTGCTAGACAGCAACTGTTACTGATCTGTGAGTACCCGTAACCTGCAATATTATACTAATAGAATTATATGGACTTTTATTTAGTTAATTGATGAGGAGCCCCAAAAACCCAATACGTTTATACTATTTGGGGCCCAGTTAATTTATGGGACATCAACAACTTCACACTTCTTTCTGCCAATGACATTATGAGTCAATGGCAGTCAAAAAACAGTACAAGCACAAATATATTAAACATATACTCCCTCCGTCCCGGAATACTTGACTTGTTTTCCTTATTGGGTCGTCCCTTAATACTTGACCTGTTTCTAAAAATGGAAATATTCTAACAATATTATATTATTTCTCACTCCACCCCTATTAACCCACCTACCCCCTAGTCCATATAAAAAATAATTAAAAATTCAACCCCTACTCTCCCCCAACCCCACCTCTTAACCCACCTCCCACTAACTACATTAAAATAATACCCCACTATCAACTACTACCTATTAAATTAAATAAGTCAATTCAAGTCCCTTAAACTCTGTGCCGGTCAAACCGGGTCGAGTATTCCGGGACGGAGGGAGTAGTAGGTGTCCAAGGTGGCGTGTCCAAGGTGGCGGGAATGCGGCCGGGACAAAAGATGATACTCCTTCCGTATCGGAATACTTGACCTGTTTTTCTTATCGGGCCGTCCCTTAATACTTGACCTGTTTCTAAAAATGGAAATATTCTAACAATATTATATTATTTCTCACTCCACCCCTATTAACCCACCTACCCCCTACTCCATACAAAAAATAATTAAAAATTCAACCCCTACTCTCCCCCAACCCCACCTCTTAACCCACCTCTCACTAACTACATTAAAACGGGTCGAGTATTCCGGGACGGAGGGAGTATATAATATATGTATGTGTACATATTATGTGGATGGAAATAAGATTATAACCGACAGTTAGTTTCTCTCTTCCTCTCTCCCCTTTCTCCCTATTTTCATAACAGAGTACTCCGTAATAAACAAATAAAATATCGCCATAAAAGAAAATAAATGGATAAAAATTAAGAAAACGGAGGTATTACATGTTTACGGGTAGTGAAAATAATAATTATGGTTGTATATTATTACAATGTATATACTATCTTCGTTTTAAAATAATCTTTACGGTATCATTGCACAAATATTAAGACAAAATAGAGAAACTATATAAAAACGTGAGTGAATATAATAAAATATGGTTAAAGTAATAATGTAGATGTGTAAAAAGGTGGGTAAGTGTAAAAAAATTGAATAATGTAATAAAATTGAATAAAGTAAAAAAAATCGTATAAAGTGTGTATAAAGTTGTCAATGTTGTGGGGTAAGAAAGTAATTTTCATGTCTAAAATAGACAAGTACAATGTAAATAACATTATAAAATAGACTAAAACAAAAAGTATAAAAATTATTTTGTATCCGAAGTAGTACGGAGTACTACACAACATATGCACTTTTGTAAACCTTTTTTTTCCCACGAATCCTAACACATATAAAGGCTTGAACATTGCTTACTATTCATGTAACAGTGGATTTACGAATATACCCCCCATTTCCTTCATTGTTTATTTTTGTCTTTTCCTTGGTCATAGTGAGACTATGGTTTTACCCCTCACCTTTCATCACAATCTTATGTGTCACGTTCCTTTCTATCTGCTACCACACCCTTTTCTCGCTCTTTCATTTTGAGTCATTTTTCATTGCTTCAATATCCTATTCCTACCAATACGACAACATATGTATTTATAGTTATGATTTTTTGTTTAAGAATTGTCGTATTTATAGTTAGGATTTTTTGTTTAAGAATTAAAGTAAAATTTTATTGGATATCAACGCTATGTGGTTATAAACAATGTAATGTAAATAGTACAAGGCATAATAGTTATGTAAAAAAGTATCCATTATAGCAAGACTTGCATGTAATCAATTTCGTATTATCAATTAAGTGCAAATAGAACTTTAGCATTGTTTTTCTAGCATTTACCATAAATTTTTAAATGCTCATCTTTTACGTAATATTTTATAAAATAATTTTTTTATACCTTGAGGGATCGTGCGCGCTAGCGCACGATCCAACAACTAGTGACCCATAAGGGCACACAATAAAAAAGACTCAAAATTATAAATGGAAAGATGCCCAAAAGGGAAAGGTCGAACATGTAAGGTTGTAACTTGTAACATACTATACACATACTCTTTGCCTTTGTTACTAGGTCAAGATCTCTTTGATATTATCTTTTTAAAATATATATGGTATTCTGTGTATAATTGTAATAAATTTATGGCGTTTAATTTATTGTGTGATGATAAAGGTCGTAAGTTGCGACTATATTTAGTTGTCATCTTACGTATTGGAGTTTAATTGGTACATATAGGCGCCACGTATGTTATGCATCATCAGAATATTTTTACTTTTATTTTTACTATGAAAATGTGTAAATAAGGTAGTCGATATAAAGAAAGAAACAAATTATAATATTAAGATTTTCCTATCTTTTTTTATAACATGTTTAATAGATAATATAAGTTAAATATTTTAGCTTCCAATTTAAATCATGACACACAACTGACACAAGCATACCATGCCTATTATTGTGACACGGTTTAAAGGTCGCGTGTTACGACTTTTATCATTTTATTATTTATTTATAAATACTCTTTTTTTTTTTTTTGCGAAGGGTTATTGAATTGACATAAGTACGTACTCATTAATTAGGGGAGGCTACACCTCTCACTCTCTCAGTACTCATAGATGGCATCTTCTATAGGTTATAGACTTATAGCCAAAATGAATGTTGCACGTCGCACCCCAAGTGAACACAATATGCACACTCAATATCTCGTGAAGCTTTAAGGATGTTAGGTTTGAGATGTTAATCTTTTGTAATTCAAAATACTTTTGTTCGTCTTTAGACTATAGTGTAGGTGAAAAGCTCTATCATATCCAGGAGTCTCGGTTGGTGAATTTGGACGTGTACACTAATATTAGTCCAAAATTTGCCATGTGTCTTCTCCTATTATATTGGCCTTGTTTGGCAAATGGCTTTTTGCTGGCTTTTTGGTTGGCTTTTGGCTGTTGGCTTTTTAATCTGGTCAAACAGCCAAAAAATGTGTTTGGTAACTGGCTTTTTAGCTTACTGAAAAGCCAGCTTTTTCGCCAAAAGTGAAAAGCTAGTAACACTAGCTTTTTGGAGTTGGCTTTTGGCTTTTCACTATCTAAATTACTTTTTTGTTCTTGTTTGTTACTAATTAACTAATAATTAATAATTAATAATTAATAATTAATAATTAATAATTAATAATTAATAATTAATAATTAATAATTAATAATTAATAATTAATAATTAATAATTAATAATTAATAATTAATAATTAATAATTAATAATTAATAATTAATAATTAATAATTAATAATTAATAATTAATAATTAATAATTAATAATTAATGATTAATGATTAATAATTAATAATTAATGATTAATGATTAGTGATTAATAATTATTGATTAGTGATTAGTAATTAGTAATTAGTAATTAGTAATTAGTAATTAGTAATTAGTAATTAGTAATTAATAATTAATAATTAATAATTAATAATTAATAATTAATAATTAATAATTAATAATTAATAATTAATAATTAATAATTAATAATAATAATTAATAATTAATAATTAATAATTAATAATTTTTAATTTTTAATAATTAATAATTAGTAATTAGTAATTAGTAATTAGTAATTAGTAATTAGTAATTAGTAATTAATAATTAATAATTAATAATTAATAATTAATAATTAGTAATTAATAATTAATAATTAATAATTAATAATTAATAATTAATAATTAATAATTAATAATTAATAATTAATAATTAATAATTAATAATTAATAATTAATAATTAATAATTAATAATTAATAATTAATAATTAATAATTAAAGTTAATAATTACGGAGTATTAATTAATGACTAATAACTAAAAGTGAATAATTAATTAATAATTAATCATTAATTATTAATTATTAATTATTAATTATTAATTATTAATCATTGATTATTTATTATTAGTTATTAATTATTACTCCGTAATTATTAATTAAAATAATAATTTATTAATACTATTGCATAAAGTAATTTATTTTTAATTTATATTTATTTATTTGTAATTACGTTTTACTCCGTACACAATACACAGTATGTATTGAAAAATGAATAAAAGACATTAAATGTCCTTAAATGTCATTTTACATAGCTACAGCCAACAGCCAACAACTGATTTTACCAAACATATTTGTAAACAATCCATAGTCAAACAGCCAACAAAAGCAGCCAACTTGAACAGCCAGTCAAACCAGCCAAGTAAAACAGCCGACAGCCAACAGCCAACAGCCAATTGCCAAACAGGGCCATTGTTTGATCTCGATCTTAGGCTCTTTTGTTGGTGAATAATAATGAACTAGATTTTGGGCTCGGGCGATGCCCCGAACGTCGAGTCATCACTTGAATAATTGTAACTATGTCTATTTTTCTGTAAAAAAAATAAAAATAAATCATAATTAACTCCTATTTTTATTAAAATCATTTTTCTTTCTTTACTATCACTTTATTATATATCGTTTGCAAAATATAACACGTAAATTTGCATAGCCAAGTGGATAAGTCATTAGTGGTTCTAATCACCAAGTCATGGGTTCAAATCTTGTATTTGTAATTTTTGAGTAATATTGGATGACACGTAATGACATGTGTCAAATTGAAAGAGGAGGTGCCACGTGGCATTATATACTTTCCTAGAAACGCCTTTTAATATATTAGTATAGATTCCATCAAATCATATTATAATAAATAACTAGTGTGTGGCCCGGGCGATGCCCCGATCGCTACATTGAATAGTTAAAATTTAAGATTTTTCTTGAGCTCAATATTTGACGAAATGCATGTATACCTTAAAGTGAAAAACATCAATTAAGTTTGTCTACTACACAAACACACTACGTCATTTATCATGCCAAGTAATTTTTCAATTAGCTCATCTTACAATTGTATAATTTGTTTTCTAGTGGAACTAAGTGCTTCAAATTAATAACACCAAATTAGATATAAGCAGCCATGCAAGGTATTTCTATAGTTGATGCTTATGAGATTCATGACATCATGTTTCTTCATAGTTGTCCTAATTATTTATTTTTATTTTTTTTCAAAATATTCCATAGAAAATAAAAAATCAAATAAAAATTTAGTTGGTTTAGATTTCATGTTAACATTTATTTATAAATTAATGTGAAGAAATAAACCACAATTGGTGGTTGGTTAAGATGGTAATGAGAATTATCATTCAGACATGAGGTCTAGAGTTCGAACCTCGTTGTATTGATTTTTGGTTATCCATGACATGACATACCACTTGGTGGGTGAATGATGTGGCGCAAAGGGAAGAGTACTACGTGACACATAGACGTTTTCCAAAACGCCTTTTAATATATTAGTATAGATAATATATCTAGATGACTACGGAGTACATCTTAAACTAGGCGTCTTACGTCCTACCTAGTATGTAAGTACTGAAATACATCGAGTATACTCTTACATACGCGAAACGCCTGATGAGCGTATATGAAAATAGGTATATAAGTCAAACTAGTTATTGCCTCGGGCAATGCCCCGATGACTATATGTAATTCGAGAACTAATCTTGATAAAATTTGAGTTAAATAAAAATAATAAAAATAGTTTAATATTAAATACTTACATATAATACGAGATAAATATTTGTGCATAATTTATTTTTATATTTTATTTATGTAAGGGTGATTTAATATAAAATTTGGCTAAACATCTTAGTAACTAAATTTAAATTTAAAATGGAGTAGTCTTTTGTTATGTGTAATACTCTTTTTTATTGCTCTAGGTAAATTTACATGAACTGACCTGCTAAAAAAACGTAATTATAAATGAACCTAAATGAAAAAAAAATCAAGTATAGTTTAGTTTCATAAGAAAATTATTAAAATGTATAATTATGGTAAGCATTGAAGTTTTAATACAGGGTATTAATAAACATAACTTATATGTTTTCGATTGCTTAAGTATCATAAGTTGTATTATTGGATTAGTGGTTAAAGTTCTAACTTATGAACATGAGATCATGGGTTCAAGCATTGATGTTTGCATTTCTTCATCTTTTTGTAAGAAAATATTATATGTCAATGTGGCTATGCCATGTCACTTGCCATCTAATGGTGGCGACATGTGGCGAGATGACATGAAATGCCATTGAGATTTAATAATAGTATAGACAGATTATATTCAAATAGGTATACCAAGGTTACCCAATCCAAGACACCTTTAGCTTGTTTAATAAACTTAATAAAGCGACTTATATATAGGTCCTGTTTACGAATTGTTTGTTGGTTGTTTTACTTAGCTAGCTTGATTAGTTTTTTTTTTTTTGCGAAGCAAGCAAGAACGAATAATATTAAGGCCCAAAACAAATAAAAACCTAAGCTAACTCAAAAGGGAAATGAACCAACTAGGTTGGACCTTTTCACCAAAGAGCTAGGAAAAACAAATTAAGTACAAAGCTTACAAAGTAGCAAACCATAAGCTATATCTCTTACTCGCTTTCTTAGGCATAACAAACAAGATGCGATCTCTAACAATTTGCTTAATCATATTCACAACATTCTGCACAGTTGGAATTGAAGAATCCCAAAAATTGTCATTTCTGCTTATCCAAATAAAGTACACTGCAGCTGTTAACAATGCATACCCAACTTGCCTCCTGAATTTAGACAATCTGCTATGACCAATGACTCTCATGAGTTGCTGCAGTTTACAAGAGGTAGAAGAAAATCCCAACCAGACCTTAAGAGCACTGATGCACCTGCTACTGTAAGGACACTCAAAGAACAAATGAGCATGATCCTCATCAGCCTGTCCACATAGTAAATAAGCTGCAGAAGTACTGACACCAATTTATTCTTGCCAATTTTGTAGTGGTTTGAAGCCTACCTTGCACTGCCAGCCAACATATGAATCTATGCTTTGGACTGTTCAGCCTATTCCATAACATGGTATCCCAATGAATAAGAAGTTTTGACCCAACAATCTTCTCATATACTGATTTCACAGAATAATGAGGCATAGCAATAAACTCAGCCTGTGTGTACACCATCTTGATCATCTCTTTTGTGGCACAAATCTTCTTCCAACACCAGCTAGCAAAAGCTGCAGGCAGATAATCCCACCAATCCCCATCTTTAACCTACACAACGTGAACACATTTAATCCACACATTGTCTTGTTTAGAAGCAATGGCCCAAACATACTTTCCCATGCTTGCAGTGTTCCAATTGAACACATCCTTGAATCCAAGACCACCCTGTTTCTTAACACAACAAGAGCTTTCCCATGAAATATTGCTAGGTTTCTGACTATAAGCCTGACCACTCCAAAGAAAAGATCTACAAATCTTAGTGACATCCTGCAACACCCTCTTAGGAAGGATAAACACTTGAGACCAGTACATATGCAAACTGATAAGGACATAATTAATGAACTGCATTCTTGCTGTATAGGATAAATTCCTAGAGCTCCACACTTTGATCCTAAAGATCATCTTATCCACCAGAACATCACATTGAGCTGTTGAGATTCTTTTAGCACAAATGGGAACTCCTAGATACTTAAAAGGAAGGTTACTCCTAGTAAATCCAGAAACATTTACTACCCTGGTAATATCATTCTCAGACATATCACAACAATAAACAACAGAATTTTTCTTATTGGCCAACAAACCAGATGACTCAGAGAAGAGCTGAAAAGCTTGAAGCAGCAGATACACTGAGGGGAACTCACCTTTACTACACAGGATTAGTTCATCTGCAAAGCAGAGATGTGTGAACTTGAGATCTTCACATCTAGGATGAAACTGAAATAGAGGGAACTCACTCATTCTATGAAGAATTCTGGAAAGATATTCCATGCAGAGAACAAATAGGAGAGGAGACATGAGATCCCCTTGTCTTAATCCCCTTTTTGACTTGAAGAAACCATGCATTGTCCCATTGAGCTTCAAAAAAAACTTTGGAGTGGTAACACATTCCATAGTAAGAGCCACCAACTCCCTAGGGAACCCCAAGTGGACCAACATCTCCCTAAGGAAATCCCAATCCACAGTATCATAGGCTTTCTGGAGATCAATTTTCTGAAGGAAATAATGCCCTTGGTCCAAGTATGCATTCAATGATAAGTCTAATAAATGCAGTTCAGTATTAATTAACAAGTTAATAATTCAGTGAGATCAAGTGAGCTGAATGCCTAGCTAGAGGCCGCTTCAGTTCAAGTGGAATTAATGATATTAATCCACAGCTTACTCTTGACTGAACCCGTAGGGTTACACAAATAGTACGTAAACGGATCAAGTATTTAATGGCATTAAATACTCTATCTATGGATATTCGAAATCGACGGATCTTGGTTTCAGTGGGAGCTGAGATCGTCACAAGCAAGTGAATACTCCGGAAACGATGATATTGCCGGAAACGGAAATATGGATCGTATCGGAAATATAAATATTATCCAAGTCGTAGATGTTGCCGGAAACGGAAACGTGGTACGTATCGGAAAATATTATTGGAAATGGAAATATTGTCGGAATCGGAAATATTGCCGGAAACGGAATTATTGTCAAAATCGGAAAATAGTTTCGGAAACGGAAATATTAAATATTTGTTCGAAACGGAAATTAATTCCGGAATCGGAAATATTAAATATTGTTCGTATCGGAAATGAATTCCGGAACCGGGAATTTAATCGGAAGCGTATCGTACGAATAAGCATCGGACAAGGCCTGCCGGACGAAGGCCCAGCACGAAGCCAGGCCATCGCCCAGCAAGCAAGACGCGCGCCAACGCCCAGCCCAAGGCAGCGCCAGGCCCACCGCAAGGCAGGCCCAGCGCGCCAAGGCGTGGCTGCGTAGCGTGGGCTGCGTGGGCCGAGCGCACGCGTGCGGGCGCCCTCGTGGCTCCGTGCGTGTGTGTATTTGTGTCCATGCACAATTCCTAAATCTATTAGGATTTGGTGTATGATTAAATTCCTATTCCTAAAAGGATTATTTAATTAATTAGAGTCCTTGTAGGATTCTAAGTTTAATTAAATCGTATCCTACTAGGATTCCAATTCCCTTTCCAAACCTCTATAAATAAGGGCCTAGGGTCATAATTTATGGACACGGGATTGAAGTATTCTAAGGGTAAGTTTTGAAAGAAAAATAAGCCAAACACTTGCAAACACTTAACCGAATTTCCTAGTAACCTTAAGGGCGATTCTAGTTGGTCTAACTTGAGGCGGATCCAGACGTACTGTGGACTATCTACGGAGGGACGACATTTGGAGTCCTAAAGACTTGTTCTTGTTCGGTTCGGGCGCAGCTAGGGAGGGCACGCTACAAAGTGTATGCTCCTAAATTATGCTAAATGATTATGTGTAAATAACATGTTTCCTAGCATTAAGGTTTTTCCGCATGATTTATGTTTTGTCATATGTATCATAACCTATCAGTGGTATCACGAGCCTCTTATTATTTTCATAATCTAAATTGCATAAACATGGTTAAATATTACAAATTTTCAAGAATTAAAAGGGGTGATTAATTTTCGTAATTGTTAATTAATTGCAAATTGCGTTTATTTAATTATATGTACGCAGTTTTTCGGCAGTTTCTTCGTTACTCATCCAAATCGAGTGATTTTTGTGTCAATTCCGCATGTAAAAGGCATTCTAAAATTTTGACAAAAATAATAATTTTCGGCCGAACCCAAAATTCTCAAATTCGAAGCCTAACTATGACTTTTCGGAGGTTTTAGTTTTTCGAACGCAAAAATTTGTAAATTTAAGATGTTAAATTAAATATTTGCGATTCTTGTTGATAAATCTTGAATTTTTGATTGACCTACTGTATATGTTTAACAAGTTTGAATGCCTAGCCTTGTTAATTATGCAATCTAATTTGTAATTATAATTAATTTGTTGAAAATTCGAATAATTTAGAATTGATTTGATTTTCATAATTAATTAATAATTCAATTAGATACCTATGATTAAAAACCACCATAAAAATTGTTAATTTGTGTTAAATTTTAAATTTTTATGACCTAGACTTGAATCCATGTTAATCGGAAATTAATTAATTAATAAATTTTCGATTTTTCGCCCTAAAATTATGAAATTAATATGATTTATTAATTTGTCATTAATTTTGAAAATAAAATTTTTAATTTTTTATGCGATTTGCTCATATTACTTGCACGCACAAAGCAATGGACGCTACGTGTTACCCTTAAGGGGTGTTGTATAGTGCGGGCATGCCTTGCTCGTCGCCCATGCGGTACGAATGCAGCGAGCAAGGCCATGGTGCACGAGCACAAGGCAGCAGCCCTGCCTTGTGTCGTGTGCTATGTGCGATGGGCGAGTGGGCAAGGGCGAGAGCAAGGCAGCGAGCAGTCGCGTGCAACGCGCACTGCCTCGCGCAACGATCGAAGCCTCGCGCGCAGCGAGCGCTGGCTCGCGTGCGACGAGCGCTACGACTGCATCGAAGCCTCGCGCGCAGCGAGCGCTGGCTCGCGTGCGACGAGCGCTGTCGCGCGCCCAACGATGGTGAGCAACGAGCGTGCTTCGATGATGCCTTGCGATGGTGAACAGCAGCAGATGCGACGCAGCACATAGGCTGCGCGCACATGGCCAGCAATGGCTGCGTGCGTGTGGCCTATGGCTGTGCGTTGCGTGGTGATGTTGCGTACCTTATGTTACGATTAGATCGTTTTAAAATTTTAATTTGAAATTTTCAGTTTATGTAATTTTAATTAATTTTAAAATTAATAATTTAAATTGTTTTCTTGGATTTTAATTTTGAATATTATAATTATAATAAATTTCATTTATTCTAATTATTTTACTAAAATTAAAATCATGAATTAATTTAAATACGACTGAAAATAAATTAAATATGTGGATTCAATTATAAATTTATATGAGCTTTAAATTTTAATTAAATTTGTATGTTTCCGGTTAGACTAGAAATACATTTTGATGTTTAAAATTAGTAAAGCATATGAATTTATTGGTTTAAGTGGGAGCCCTTTTAGTCATAAACTCTTGATTAGGTCTACAAATCCTTAAGGTTAAAACAACTTGATTAGAATTAATAAGGACTGAATAATTTGTAGATTATTGGTGCCCTTGATTAATTGCTGCAAATATTTATGTGATGCATAACGTGTTTTACTAACCAACTATGTGGGCCATTCATGATAATGAATGGGTGAATGGTATATATTGTATATGTACTGTTTTGCAGGTTATGAAGTTACTAGTATGGCCCAAATAGGATAGAAAATATGGTATGCGTACCATTAATTTGAATGTAATTGGTCTAAAGTACCAAAAATGTTTTTCAATTCAAATATGGTCTGCTACCATCAAATAGTTGTAATTAGTTTAATTATAGCTTATCCTATTTGAAGAAAATGGCGCCTCCCACAGAGATTTTCAAGACGGATTTTGAAGTTGAAGCTTCAAGATGAAGTCGGGCCATACTAGATCACATTTATCTTATGCATGCTTTAAGTTATTTATTGCTTTAAATATGTCTTAAATATGCATGAGATCAAAGCTTGATTATGTTGCATGATTAAGGATTTTAGTTCACTTAAAATCTAACCAACATAGTAAGAGCCTTAAGTTCCAAACTTAAAAATTGAGTTAAAAGGTGCCATGCCAAAATAACACTTACTTGGATATCCTTTACATCGATCTTAGTAATAGTTTTCCGCCATAGCGAGGTGTTACTTGTCGATACTAAAGGGGTAAGGTACACAAATAATTGTGAGTACATGTTAGTTTTGGTGAAACTCAACGATATAAGTAAGGAGTCCTTTTATGTCGTGGCAAAATCGATAGGTTTACCTAATAAGTTCTTAGACGTACCTATCAACCAAGAATAGTTTCTAGACTATTAGCAAAAGGTTTTTGCTTACCTAAAATGTTTTAGGATTGAGTCGACAAACTGTGCTTAATTCTTCAATGGTTTTAGGGTCTTGGAATCATTTTATTCACACCTGCCGGAACAATAAATTCGAATAAAATGCTAATGACTTGTTTAAATTGCATGATTGCTTTAATTTTCAAGTTATTACTCATGATAAATGTTTAGACTTTGCATGCTTCAATGTATGTTTTAATTATTGTTTATAATTAAATATCTTGCACTGCAATAAATCCTTTTAGAAAGGTAACAGTAAATTTCCTCGATTGGTAGTGAATCCAAGAACGATTCACGGAAATGAGAGAAAATGAGCGATTTAAAATGTACGTTTCTTTTAGCGACTTTTATAGTTGTTTTCGAGTATCAAAGTCGAATGGAAAACCGATTGGTGCTTGTGAATTCAAAATACAATGTAGTTTTGAGATCATAAAGCATTGAGTTTAAACACTCAGCTTTACCAATGGTTAACAACCTAATATCTATGTCCATTTAATTCTCGAATGAGTCTAGTCCCTAAACATTCGAATAGATCAATGCTTAGAGAACTTTAGAAGCTTCTGGTAAGATCGTCTAGTTGAAACAGAATATTCAACATAAATGGTAAGAACTTTGTTGGAGTGACATTGGACATGTCTAAACAAAGTATAAAAGTCAACACTAGAGAATTCAATTCTTAAGGCTATTACAAAGGGTACAAGAAATAGGAAACAAGGAACAAATGAAAGGAATTTACGATTCCGTTTCTACCTATAAGTTTATGTTTAAAGAGAAGTGACCTAGAAATCAAACTTCCTTGGTATCATATACCGCTTGAGGTTCTTACTTCGGTAATAACTCAAACAATGGAAGCTAGGCTACACTAATGGCCTACAAGTGGGAAATAAAGCATGGAAATGCTACATTAGTTGTAGGGTCATCTAGTTTGTTTTAAGTCCTTTTAAAGGCTGGAACTTAATGGCTATTTTGTTCCATAATCAGCATACCTAAATTTCTGTTTTCAAACACAGAAAGACTCACATTCAAGAAAAACAAAAACAATGTTTGTTTGTTTATTTGAATGAAATGGTCAATTACGGGTTGAGTCAATATGTTTGATTAAAACAAACAACTCTTTAACAATAAGAACTTTACTAGGTTCAAATCAACCCCTTGATTTGAGTTCCACTAATCTTTGGCATTGTTGCTTAGACCATATCAACAAGTTAACATTCATAAGCTCTATTTCGATGGACTTTTGAAAGTTTCTTGATTTCTAGATCAATTCAAGGCCAGCTAGTCTTACTTGTTGAAAGTAACAAAAGATATGAACTATTGTTAGAACGCCTAGACAATAGAGTTCAAGGCTAAAGAAAGGTTTTATGAATTTATTATTTCACACAGATTTGAGTGAATATAGGTTTATTTACTCAATGTGATATAAGTTTGAATCTGTTTGGCTAGTTCAAAGATTCAGAAGTATAAATCCCACTTGGCAAGAAATCATAAAGATCTAGGTTAGATCATGTTGATGATTACTTAAGTCAAGAATGATCATCAATGATTGTGTGTAGTAAAATTCACAATCTAGCTCCATAAGATAAGACATATCTAAGTTGGAATGATCGAAGTCAATTAGTACTTGATTCGATCAATGATGAATCATAAAGAACTTTCCTATAATTTCTAAAACAAAATGCCCAACTACCACCAAACTAAACCAAATTCGTAAAGCTATTGAAAAGTAATTTCAGAATATCTTTTCATAATATATCTAAAGAGTTCCTAAACTCAGTGGGAGCTTAGTGTTTGTTATTCAACAAACTAAGGCCCAAGTTTAGATATATGTTTCATTGTGATTTATTCAAATGAGACACAAGGGTATTGTTTCTACCACGAATTTTTGAGAACACAATGTTTGTTTTCTCGAAATAAATTCCTTTTGGAGATTCGTTTCCAAAATGACAAGTGGGAGAAAATAGACCTCGAAAGTCTTCGAGGCGAACAACAAACATAAAACGGAGATTCCGGAGGCTTTTCGAAGTTCTTTAGAAAATCCGAACACTTATTCCTTGAGGACTTTAGAAGTGGCTTTAAAGAATAGACATCTCTTAGAAAACTTTACAAGTGCTTCAAGGAGAACAGAATATTCAAAGAACTTTCAAGTGGCTATTGATATTCTATTGTTTGATGTTCTATACCCAAGTAGGCATAGAGTTCAGGTCACTGAAGCTATGCGATTCTTCTATTAGATAGTGAAGAAACCTACAACTTGCAGTCAAACTATTATCATGTAGATTAATAAGTTTGTGACTTGTAAGAAAGCTATGACGAAACCTAGATTCCCTAAAATGGTTAGAGGCCATATATAGACTCAATGTTTTAAATGGTTAGAGGCCATAAAACATACTCAATGTTTTGATGACAAAATTGAAATTTTGTTGATTTGCAAGAATAGTTTCACACCTATTGGTTGCAAGTTTGTTTTAAGAATAAAAACCATCAAACATGAAACTGTGTTCACACACAAAGCTAGATTAGTTGCTAAAGGTTACAAGCAAATTCACGGTGCGGATTGTGTTGAAACCTCATGCAAAATCGTAATGCTAAGTCTATAATTCAAGCAATGATTACATATTGGTACATATGGCAATTGGATGACAAAACGTATTCCTCAATCAAATGTTGGAAGAAAACTATGTACATAGCATGTCATAGGATTTGTGGATCCAAATAATTATTGAAAGGAAAGCTAGCTTATAAAATCTAAGTACAGATTTAAGCAAGCAATTGGGAATTAGAATTATATTTTAGTGAAGCTAATAAGTATTTTAGTTTCATAAAATGTACATGATTCTTATAGATATATTAGAAGTTTAGTGGGAGTACATAAAACTTAATTGGTCCTATGTGTATCACACACATATATCTCTATTATGAAATAACATTCAAATGCTAATAAGTTAGGTTTGAAATTATTTATCAATGATGGACCAAGGCGAAACTTAGTACATACTGGGTATTAAGATCTATTTACAAAGATCTTATGATATTGTTTTGGATTAAGTAATGGCATGTACTAAATCAAACACGAAAGACTCCATTGGAGATATTCGATCCATATGAATAAATCTAAGTAATGAATGTTTGAACTATGTATAAGCATTTACTAAGTTAAACATCAAAGAGTCTAAATGAGATTCTTAACCTATATTATATGTCAAAGAATTTAAGCTGGATTCAGTATCTACTGAAATTGAATGAGCTAAAGTTACATGAATAGAATTCAATTGGGAATTATTCTGCAAAAGAATTTATCATGTATGATATAATATGAGGATCGCCAAAAACATATCGTATGGCTTTAGGCATGACGAACATATACCAATCTCTATTGATCTAAGTAAAGATCAACTAGATTGAGATCAAGAAAAACTTATGGTACTTGAAAAGGTACATAGGATTAGTTCTTGATTCAAGGAAATAAAAATATGCTAAATATTGATGCTTCACGCATAAACACTGGCAAAGGATCAAGAAAGATCCCTTTGGAGTTAACCATTGGCAAGAACGAGCTATATGCATTGTGTTTTGAAATGGCAACATGGATTGGAGACCATGAGTTGTTGCGTGGGAAATTAAAATATTAATTTCTATGTTCCAAAGATACAGCTGGAAAGTCTTCCACATATCTGTGAACTGCTTGGATAAGTAAATCCAAACAAAGCATCAATAGCAACCTAAACAGTTGAAGTAAAAGTACTTATTGCCTAAGAAGCAATAAAACTGAGTTGTTTATATTAATGAGTTGTTCATTGAACTTGGGTGGGTCACATGCCTGCTAACTTGATGGTTCTTCATTGCAAAATGCGTAGAACCACTATCGAAGTAAGAAAGACTAGATCACATAATAAACAAACTCAAAAGATCTTATCATCATATCTCGAAGAACATTCGATGAAAAGGATATTAAGATTGGCAAAGCATGATAACTAAACCTATGCAACAAGTGAGAAGCAACACTCACATTGTGGCACTGGAAATCAAGCATAGTTTTGAATTCCACTAATTGTTTTAAAGATGGTTTCGAGGCCCATGGTTCTAAAACATTGGGGTTGAACATTTATCATATATGAAATGCATTTTCATATTCCATTTAATCTTGGTTTAGTATTAAATGATGAGTCCCTTCAATTTGACAATATATTCAAGATAGACTGTCAGGACCAGTCCTATGACTAAGAAATGTCTATCAAGTGAACTTGAATGTCAAAAGTTGAAAATGGTCCCTGGTCGGAGTTTTCTATAAAATTGGACGCATAGAAAACGTTAGACGACTAGAATGCAAGATGACTAGTAGTTCTGTTTCTTGAACTATGTGGACATGGCAATGTCGTAATCATTTGCATTGATACTTACTTTGGGAAGACTAGTATCGGACAGACCTATGAAACTTTACTGTAAGAGATGAAAATCTGTCATAAGTAAATTTCATTAAAATTATTAGACTAAATCCTCAATACCTGAGTGATTTGAGATTACTTGTTTGAGGACTGGTTACTTTGACGTTGACGAACCGTCGCACCGTAAAAGGAGGCTATAAAGGCAACGCTTAGGTAATCACCTATCAAACAAAGTCTAATCTCAAGATCGCAAGATTGGGATTGTCCTCCCATAAATCGGGATGAGATGCTAAAAGTTGTACAAGGCCACTCGGAGAGCTAGAAACTGTGAAATGCATGGCCGTGCTCGGATGAATCATAGGCTATGATTATCTGTTTATTTGGTCAGTTGAACTCTGAAACCGAGAAACACCTCTGGACATAATAAGGATGACAACTCTTACCTTATGTTCAAGAGCAAGCATCGAGCGACAAAGGAATTAGGAAATGCACACTTGTCCCTAAGGACAAGTGGGAGACTGAAGGAAATAATGCCCTTGGTCCAAGTATGCAAATGATAAGTCTAATAAATGCGGTTCAGTATTAATTAACAAGTTAATAATTCAGTGAGATCAAGTGAGCTGAATGCCTAGCTAGAGGCCGCTTCAGTTCAAGTGGAATTAATGATATTAATCCACAGCTTACTCTTGACTGAACCCGTAGGGTCACACAAATAGTACGTAAACGGATCAAGTATTTAATGGAATTAAATACTCTATCTATGGATATTCGAAATCGACGGATCTTGGTTTCAGTGGGAGCTGAGATCGTCACAAGCAAGTGAATACTCCGGAAACGATGATATTGCCGGAAACGGAAATATGGATCGTATCGGAAATATAAATATTATCCAAGTCGTAGATGTTGCCGGAAACGAAAACGTGGTACGTATCGGAAAATATTATTGGAAATGGAAATATTGCCGGAATCGGAAATATTGCCGGAAACGGAAATATTGTCAGAATCGGAAATATTATCGGAATCGGAAAATAGTTCCGGAAACGGAAATATTAAATATTTGTTCGAAACGGAAATTAATTCCGGAATCGGAAATATTAAATATTGTTCGTATCGGAAATGAATTCCGGAACCGGGAATTTAATCGGAAGCGTATCGTACGAATAAGCATCGGACAAGGCCTGCCGGACGAAGGCCCAACACAAAGCCAGGCCATCGCCCAGCAAGCAAGACGCGCGCCAACGCCCAGCCCAAGGCAGCGCCAGGCCCACCGCAAGGCAGGCCCAGCGCGCCAAGGCGTGGCTGCGTAGCGTGGGCTGCGTGGGCCGAGCGCACGCGTGCGGGCGCCCTCGTGGCTCCGTGCGTGTGTGTGTTTGTGTCCTTGCACAATTCCTAAATCTATTAGGATTTGGTGTATGATTAAATTCCTATTCCTAAAAGGATTATTTAATTAATTAGAGTCCTTGTAGGATTCTAAGTTTAATTAAATCGTATCCTACTAGGATTCCAATTCCC
Source organism: Spinacia oleracea (assembly GCF_020520425.1). Classification (NCBI taxonomy): domain Eukaryota; kingdom Viridiplantae; phylum Streptophyta; class Magnoliopsida; order Caryophyllales; family Amaranthaceae; genus Spinacia; species Spinacia oleracea. The sequence continues at coordinate 129,749,050 of NC_079492.1, forward strand.
TTTCCAAACCTCTATAAATAAGGGCCTAGGGTCATAATTTATGGACACGGGATTGAAGTATTCTAAGGGTAAGTTTTGAAAGAAAAATAAGGCAAACACTTGCAAACACTTAACCGAATTTCCTAGTAACCTTAAGGGCGATTCTAGTTGGTCTAACTTGAGGCGGATCCGGACGTACTGTGGACTATCTACGGAGGGACGACATTTGGAGTCCTAAAGACTTGTTCTTGTTCGGTTCGGGCGCAGCTAGGGAGGGCACGCTACAAAGTGTATGCTCCTAAATTATGCTAAATGGTTATGTGTAAATAACATGTTTCCTGGCATTAAGGTTTTTTCGCATGATTTATGTTTTGTCATATGTATCATAACCTATCATTTTCATCATGCAACTTGGCTTAGCACTTTTCCTCCCATACTGCTTCACTAAGTCCTGAACCACCATGATATTATGAACAATGTATCTACCATGGACAAATCCCCCTTGGTTTTCAATGATCAAATATGGCAGAATCTGCTTAAGCCTACCACAAAGCACCTTAGTAATACACTTGTAAAGGGTATTACAACAGGAAATAGGCCTGAAATCACTCACATTCTTTGGACATTTAGTCTTAGGAATAAGAGTGATCACAGTATGATTAAGATCTTTCAGTAGGTTTCCTTGCTGCAGGACATCAAGCACAACAGTGATAATATCATCTCCAACTATACTCCAAGCATCCTTGTAGAAATATAATTCAAACCCATCAGGACCTGGAGCTTTCACCAGGAATAGAGAACAAAGCCTTCTTCACTTCAGCAGCAGTGTAAGGAGTATTAAGAATGGCCCTATGAGCATCAGTAACCAGAGGACCAGTTTGCACAATATGCCTAAGAACAAATCTTCTATTAGGATGAGTAGTACCTAATAGTGTTGTGTAATAGTTCAAAAAAGATTGGGAAACATCTGCAGGGTTATCTCTCCATACCCCATTCATGTCATGTATACTATATACCTGGTTCTGAACATTCCTAGCCTTGATACTCTGATGAAAGAGATAGGTGTTTTCATCACCATCTTTAAGCCATGTAGCTTTGGCCTTTTGTTTCAAGAAATCCAGGTAGGCTTGATGCTTAATCTTATAAGTATTTACTGCAAGTAATTCTGTAGCAGCAAGCGTCTGATCAGCAGGGTTTAGATGCATTGCATTCTGAGCAGCTACCATGTCATGATAAGCTTGAAGATCAGCAACTTGAATGTCAGTAAAACCAATTCTATTCAACTCTTTGAGAGCCAATTTCACCTTCCTCAACTTGTGAATAACACAGAACATTTTGCTCCCCTATACTGGACTATTCCATTGCTCCTGAATGGTTGTCATGAAATGAGCAGAAGCCTTCCACATTGAGAAGTACTTAAAAGGTTTTCTCCCCCCCTGTATCCCTGGGGTAAACAGTCGGAAAACCAGGGGAATGATCAAAACATCCCTCATTCATAAACCAGACTTCAACTGGAGAATCTCCTTGCCATTTAGGATTAGCCATAACCCTGTCAATTTTAGAGAAAACTCTAGTTATACCTTGCTGCTTATTATTCCAAGTGTAGAAATTTCCCACAATTTTAATGTCCTCCATTCTAAAATGATGCATTCACTCACAAATATCTATTGTTTCTGTGTTCCTGACATGAGAGCCAATTCTCTTATCTATACTCATAACACAGTTGAAATCTCCACACAAGATCCAAGCATCCTGTGTATTAAAATCTTTCAAATCCTTCCATAATTCTTCCCTTTTATGACTCTCATTAAAGCATAGATGAAAGTACAGAAGAAACCAGGCATGCCACTCACTGGCTTAATAAAGCAATGAATAAATTGACTGGAAGCAGCCCGAATACTAACAGAAAAACTTCCTGGATTCCAAGAAACCATTATTCTACCCCCATCATGATAACTAGCATTACTGGTAAAGCACCAGCTTGAAAACACTCTTTGGTAAAGCTTCCCTAGATTAGAAAGCTTAACCTTATGCTCTAGGAGCCCAACTAACCCCACATGATACTTATGAAGAATATGCTTCACACCATCATGTTCCTGAGTTAGACTGATGCCCCTAACATTCCATGTTAGGATTCTATCCATAGGATTTGGAAGAGTCCCCTCTTCTTGTACTGGCATCCGCAATATCATCACCCCTATCCAATCCTGCAGTACTACAAGCACCGTGATCATCATCATTCAGCATCTGGAAATGATTAGCAACTAGTGTTGGCACTAGACTGGTAGGTCTAACTCTGATTGGTCTAAGTGTTCTCTGAAAACCCTCCGGATCCACCTCTGGTTCAACCACATCTGCTGTTACTACTAGTAGCTGCTGCTTTTTCTACACCCAAAATTTTCCTGGTTTTACCATGCTTGCAGTCAAAAGTTAGATGACTAACTAATTAACAATTCTCACAAATAGTTGGTCTCCGTTCATAAGTGATAGGAACTTGAATCAACTCATTGTGTTCATTCATAAAAGATACTTGATCAGGTAACTTTTGAGTGATTGGCATATCAACCAAAACCCTAGCATACTGAAGCTTATCCCTACTCACAGTGGCATCATCCCTTTTGATTGGCTTACCTAATTGACTCACTGTTTTGAACATTGAATTTTCCCCCCAATACTTAAAATTCAGTCTCAAAAGAATCCAAATAAGAACTGAATTAATCTCCTCCTTCTCCATATCCATGTATACACTCCATGGTTTCACAACCATTGGCTTGCTGTCAAAGAAAAAGTGACCATAGGTGACCTTATCTCTCATATCCATAGTTAAGAATCTCACCAAGTAGATCCCCTTCTTCACTAACACTACCTTATCAACATTAAATTTCTTCCAGATTCTCCTGATAAACCCTTCCATTAAATGTATTGGAGGTAGGGATGTCAGTGGGGCGGGTTTCGTGGGAGACCCGCCCCGCATCCGCCCCAAGTAGGCGGGGATGGAGGTAGATTTGGTGGGTGGTGGGGCGGGGATGGGTATAAAAGTCTTACCCGCCATGGGTGATGGGGCGGGTGTGGATTTTGTGTTGAATCCGCCCCATCCCCGCCCGCCCCGCCCCATCCCCACTCGCCCCGCCCCATCCCCACTCGCTCCGCTTTATACCCGCCATCGGTGATGGTGCGGATGTGGATTTATTTGTTTGTAAGTGATAATATGAATTTAAATGAGACTTTTAAGTTTTTTTGTTTGAATTTTATTTGTTATGGCGGATACTTTTTTTCGATTATATATGTTACTTTTAGTATATGGTACTTTTTCTAAAGTTAATTTTTCATTACTCCGTATATATGACAAATATTTGGTAAATGAGAAAACTTAGGAGGGTATTGGCGTGGGTATGGGGCGGGGGTGAGATAGGGATGGATACCCAGGCGGGTGGTGGGGCGGGGATGGATTTTAGTTTGTACCCGTTGGGGCGGGGATGGGGATTAATTTTGTACCCGCCATGGGTGATGGGGCGGGGATGAAGATGAAAAATTTAGGTGGGGATGGGGATGTAGGGACCTACATCCGCATCCGCCCCGCCCCATTGACATCCTTAATTAGAGGATTCGCACCAACAATATAACAAACAATAGAAGAATTCCAGAAATCTACCTCTTCATGTATATCATCAATCTCAATCTGAACAGGGTTAACTACAGCATTTGATTTTATTGTCTCTACTGATCCAGTTTCATCATCAGCATGCTCAGTCATAACATCATCAAATTGTTGTAAAATTGGAACATAAATCATACCAATATCAACGTTGGATTGAGTGTTGTTCACCTTGTTAGCTGATTGATGAATCGTTTGCATCTATTCGTTGAATGAGTGTCTCATCTCTGAACGCACTTGTAAGTGTTTCAACCCAGATTTAGGGGTAAGTATTTCATTCTCCATCGTCAAATCCAACGCTTCGACCCCCAAAACTTCCTCAATAGATCGAGTTTTGAGTGCTTGAGAATATAATCTGATGAAGGTCCACGCGGTTTCTTCTTTGCAATGCCCTGCTTACTTCCTTGCGATTTATCTCCAGATTTCCTTGCCATGACAGCGGTGCACGATAAGCTATCATGCACCGAAGGGAAACTTGGGGAGAAAGGCAAGTTTCTCTCTATTGTTGTTGCTTGTTGGGTTTTTTTCATATTATATTTGATTAGTTGTTTAAGTTGGCTACTTTTATTAGCTGTTTGACTACGGATTATTTACATATATGTTTGGTAAAATCAGTTGTTGGTTGTAACTATTTAAAATGACATTTAAGGACATTTTATGAATGTCCATTTTTAATAAATATTATGTATGGAGTAGTACGTAAAAACTATACATAAAGTATTAATTAGAGTATTATTGTTACCATTTATATATTTGTGTAATATAATTCAAAAATATAAATTTATTATATATTTCATACAATGTTAAGGGTTGTTGATTTATTGATATTGGTGGCTAATTTTAATTTATAAAGTTTTAGTAAATTATCAATAATTAATAATACTATATTTAATAATCATTAATATTTATTAATTACTCGTATTTAATTTTTAATTTAATTTATAATTATGTTGTGCTAGTACTTGTCCCTGCTTAACCATTTCTTCTGACCACTGTAATTTGAATTTATTTTTTTCTTTTTTTTTTTTCTGGTATAGAAAGAGCTACTAAAGACAATGTGACAAATAATGTAAACGGGATTCGAACCAAAGTTTTGGATACCACCCGTCAAGACTGTAATTTGATAAGTACACCTAATAATAAGACAGTTCACAGGTAAATTTCTAGCTTTAAGGTTTCTACTAATTAGTAATAATTGATACTACAAAAAAAAAATAGTACTTCTAATTTATCCATTTGATACATTATCATCATCCTTTCTCATCTACAAACTTCTTTTGAACTAAAACTAAAATTTAAGTAAGCTTTTGTACTAGAAAATTTAAGCTCAATTTCAAATACAAGTTTTAAGAGCCAAATGAATTTATGCTATTGGCTCGACTTGTTAACACTTAACAATCTCTAAAAATGGTTAAAAAAAAGGGGGAAAAGAAGGAAACAAAATGGTCTAGGTCTTGGGCCGGGATATCTATCTAAGAAATAAGCCCAATACATTTAAGTATCCAAATTTATTATACTCAACTAGTTCTTGAGCCCGTTCAAATAACGGAAGTTATATACTTCCTTCGTCTTTTAATACTCGCAACGTCTGTTAGTTTCACGCATGCCAATGCACTACTTTGATCATTTATATCTTAAATTCTCTTTATGCAAAAATTATAAAAAGTTGATATTTTGAAAATACACATTGAGACGAATCTAACAAGATCCCACATGACTATGTTTTATCTTATATAAAAAGCACTAAGAATAGTCAAAGTATACTATATGAATAGTGACAAAATTCCAAACGTTGCGAGTATTAAAAGACGGAGGAAGTATTAAGGGCTTGTGATTTAAGTTGGATATATAATTTAGAGAAAGTGGAATTTGAAGGTTAAAAATGGTACATAAATATTGAGTGTTATAGAGGAAGATGGAGCGGATGAGGTTGAGCGAATATACGAATTAAATGGTGAATTAAAGTTGAATAAGGAAGATGAAGTGGAAGAGGCGTTGGAGCAGTAAAAATAGCAAACAACAAAAGAAAAAATAAAAAAAATACGGAGTAATAATTAATGGATGAAAGAAGGGGATAACACGTGTCCTCTATTCATGTATGATTTTCTTTTTAAATACTCCCTCCGTCCCGGAATACTTGACCTGTTTTCCTTATCGGGCCGTCCCTTAATACTTGACCTGTTTCTAAAAATGGAAATATTCTAACAATATTATATTATTTCTCACTCCACCCCTATTAACCCACCTACCCCCTACTCCATACAAAAAATAATTAAAAATTCAACCTCTACTCTTCCCTAACCCCACCCCTTTACACATTTCCACTAACTACATTAAAATAATACCCCACTATCAACTACTACCTATTAAATTAAATAAGTCAATTCAAGTCCCTTAAACTCTGTGCCGGTCAAACCGGGTCGAGTATTCCGGGACGGAGGGAGTACTAGGCAAAGGCCGTGCCAAGGACAAGCTCACTCTACATTGTAACGGGTTGGGTCGGGCCAAAAAATAAAACGGGGTCGGGCCCAGGCCCGCGGACCGTCGTGTTAGGTAGGGTCTGGCCGTCATGCCTAAACCTAATTTACTAAAATTAAAGTGTTTTGTCGTGGCGGGTCGAGTCGTGACGTGTCTTGTCGGTTTTTCCAAAAAAAAAAAATTGTTGGGACCACGACTTCGTGCTCGTGCCTGACCGCGTTTTGTTCGTGCCCATACTAGACTGGACATTTTTCATGTCGGGTCGGACCGGCCCGATCCACAACCATCTTTACATGTTCTAGGTAAGTAAACTAGTTGGATAATACAAGTTGCCTAAAAATTCTTATCAAAATTTGGCCCTCAATTCTTTTATTTATCCAATGGTACTATCCCTCCTTGTGTCATACGATGAGAGAGAATTACATCGGATGCAACTTATAGTTTCCAAAAAGATTACAAATTTTCTGTTCTTGAGATAGTTAGCCAACCCAAAACCATGAACAATGGAATGTGGGCAATGAACCCAGACAGCTGGAACTATTTGAATAACTATATTAGTACAACTTTGGTACCCCCAACACTCTTGTCTATAAAACTACACAACTTTACACTAAATTTATAAATATTTCCTCCTTTTTAAGCACTAACTTCTTTATACTATCTAATTGTATAGATCCAAAATATTCACCTTACTATGCTGCTATATTTTAACTAACAATACACTTCAGATATGTTTTATCACTAGTTAGTTCTGAATTAAGAGCATGGCTGCTCTAATCACTAAGCTATTCTTCCTTTTCTTCTTTTTCCTTGTCTTTGTGCCTATTCTTGCTCATAACAACAGACTAATTAGCTGCGAAAACGATTCGTTTGAATCATTAAACTATGGATGCAACCGTATCGCGTCCGAAAATCAGTGTACTACATATGCAGTACTTCATACAAATCCTTACTATTCTTCCCTTTATAATCTTACATACTACTTGGGATTAAACCGTTTCACAGTTGCAGAAGTGAACGGGTTTTCTCCTGATACTGAATTCCTTTCAAGAAATCAGCCTCTTTTGATTCCTGTCGACTGCAGGTGTGCTGAAAAAGGCAGAGTTTTCCAAGCTGAACTGATAAAAACTACTGCTGTTGGTGAGAGTTTTAGTGGGATTGCTGACTCTCTTGAAGGGTTAACTACTTGTAAAGCTATTCGAGAGAAGAATGCTGGTGTTTCGCCATGGGATCTTTTGGAGAGAATCAAGATATCAGTTCCTGTAAGATGTGCTTGTCCTACAAGTTCTGAGATCAGTTCAGGTATCAGACTGTTGGTTTCTTATGCTGTCACTGCAGGAGATTCTGTATCCTCCTTAGCCTTACAGTTTAATACGACTGTTCAATCAATAATCAGTGCGAATAAGAGAGTTATTGGTGGAGGTGGTGATTTAGTTATCAGAGATCATTCACTGTCAGTTTTGATTCCTCTGAAGCAAAAGCCTCTTATAGGATCTCTCGCGAAACCAAGAGAACCTGGCTTGGGATTTCCATCAGAGAGGAGTGTCAAAGCCATTGCTCGAAAGAAGAAGAAGAAAAAGAAAATGTTGAAACTTGGAGTTTCTATTGGTGTTGTTGGCTTTGTAGTATTAGCTGCCATTGTTGGTTTTTCTGCATTATTCTTTATGCAGAGGAAAGAAAAACAGCAGCAAAACTGTCTGTCATCTAAAATGGTGGATACAGAGTTACAACAGCTGAGTTTAAGTATAAGAACAACAAGCGAAAAGAAAGTTTCTTTTGAAGGATCTCAGAGCACTCTGGATGGCCATGGCGAAGCCACAACACCGCGAAGTATAAACAAGATGATGTTGGAGAGTTATACTGTTGAAGAACTGCAGAAGGCAACTGAGAATTTCGACTGTCATAACCTCGTAGAAGGGAAGATTTACCATGGCCGTATCAAAGGTAAAGATTTAGCAATTAAGTGTACAACATTGGAACTTATCTCCAAAGTTGATTTAACCCTTTTCCAAGATGCAATTCATAATCATCCTAACATAATGAGAGTGTTAGGAACATGTATAATGGATGAGAATGATTCATATTTGGTTTTCGAGTATGCCAAAAATGGATCATTAAAGGATTGGATTCACTGCGGTTTAGCCATGAAGAGTCATTTCATAGCCTCATGTTCTTGCTTCCTAACATGGAAGCAGAGGCTTAGGATTTGCTTAGATGTTGCCTTGGCATTGCAATATATGCACCATATAATGCACCCGGTTTATGTTCATCGAAATATAAAGAGCAAAAACATTTTCCTAGACGAAGAATTCAACGCAAAAGTTGGGAATTTCGGCATGGCTAAATGTGTTGAAGACAGAACAAAAGAAGAAGAAACAGATGAAATACAGTTCAGCTCAAGAAACCCTTCGTCGTGGGACAAAGGGTACTTAGCTCCAGAGTACATTAAACAAGGAACAATATCTCCAAGCATTGATGTTTATGCTTATGGGGTGATTTTATTGGAAATGTTATCAGGGGAAACCCCGGTAATTAGCCCTAATCACGAGGGAGAAACTGTTATGATTTCTGAAAAAATTAAGTCCATACTTGAGTCAGAGAATGTGGATATGTTAAGAGGTTGGATGGACAAAGACTTAGGTGAGAATTACTCGTTTGATGGAGCCATTGCTTTGGCAACACTAGCAAGGGCATGCATCGACGAGGACGTTTCGTTGAGGCCGAGTGCCGGAGAACTAGTTGAGAAGTTGTCAAGGCTAATTGAAGAGTCACCTGAACAAGGAGAACAAACTTGTTTGATCAATGAAAGCTCCTCTAAACCTTTGGTTCAAGCAGCTGTTAACAATAGTAGTAATACCTAGTGATGTCTCAAATAAGATAGTTTATGTTACACTATATGTATATCATATGTTATTACTATGTTTTAGCATATAAATGTAGCTGCATAAATAGGTAATTTAGGCTTTGGCCATGGTCCATGTACAAAGTAATTAAAGCAGGTTTCCGACTCGATAGTGCAATTCATCTTGCTGTATCTAAAAAAATAACTTCAGTCTGGTATTGCTGTAATTTATGTTGTGTTTAAGATGTTATAATAATAGTAGTATAATAAAGCTGTGGGCTATCAAAAGCTCTAAAAAGTCTGGATTGCTACTCATTGACGCATTTTGTTTAACAAAAGTTAGTGGTAGTTTACTAATTTGTCTTCCTAGAAATGTGACATTTTGACTACTGAGTCAAACTCATCACTTCTAAATTATAGTTTACTTGTCAGTAAAAATAATGTGATGCAAATTAAGGTAGACACAAATAGACTAGTTTTAACAAATTAAGGTAGACACAAATAGAGTAGTTTTAACAGTCTACATACATTGCTAATAAAGGCAAACTAGGCAATAGACTAATTATAGCTTAATTAAGATTCTACTCTAGCTAAAAACAGGGTCGTCTATGCTTTAGCTTTATCTTATTTGTGATAAGATTAATCCTCCAAATACTAGGCAAATTCATATAAATATAAATGTATGTACTCCTATTTTAATTTCTATGTACTTTGTTACTGTATACTCTTGTTTATAGGAAAGTGAGTGAGTGTAAGAAAAAGAGGAAAACAGTAAGAGATGGGTAGTAAAATGATTGGTAATAGGACGAAATAAATTTCAATAATTGTTATGTATTGATAAAAACATAACATGACAATTCTGTAAATACATTAAACTTTCAACAGTATAAAAAATAGAGACAATGATATATAAAAAAAAGAACAATGTTATATCGTGCCTTTTCATTTCCTAAGGCTGACATATGGACGAACGGTTATTACTCAACGGATGCATGGGCATGTATAAGCGGAATAAAATAGGTTTTTCTGGAAATTTTAATTTATTACAAGTATTGGTTTATTTGTGTATCATCTTAAGCTAGGTTATGAATGAAGAGAAAAATATATATTTTAGTAATAATTGATATGCTATAAAATGATATGTTTTTTACATTACAAATTTACAACTATAGATGTGTTAATCGGTCTCCTCCGCAACAGCAAGTGTAAGTAAAGATTTATAGAAAAACTCAAATATAAACCATATGTCCATACGAAAATGTTTACTCCAACATATGTCACCGTGCTGAAGCCACCTTAAATTTGTCTAAAAGTCTACAATTACATACCTCATGATGCAAACAAAAGAAGCAAGAAAATGGAGTTAAAAAAAGTAGGATGAAATGTTTATGGCAATCCTTAGAGTATTAGAGTCAACAACATTATTATTGTCACTTTGTTTAACAATTACTGCTTGTCCTAATTTTTACTTTCTACTTTACCATACATGTTTTTCCTTGTGTATATTTTAAAATAATTATCAAGATGAGTTTAACAAGATCTTAAATGACCATATTTTACCTTACGTATAAATAACATAATTCGGTCAAAAAAATGCGTATGATATATGCATAAGTTAAAATGTGTCAAGACTGCCAACTACGTACTATGTAAATAAGAACAGAGCGAAAGTACTGTTTTTGCTTACTTTAAATTTCTTTTGTAGGCCCTTTGACTTCATAGAGTGGGGAGGTCCTTGACTTCCGCAACCCTGAATTGTTGATTGGTGATTTGTTACATTCTCGACATTAATTCTTGAGCTCGACTGCCCAAGCCAAAATCACCATTGCATTCATTTGACCGCTTCTCTTCTTCCTACATGCATCGATCATTCAACATTGAACTAATCGATCTTAGGCTATCTCGAAACAGATATTCGATATGTTCCATGCATATTCCTTCTCTTTTAACACTCTTCTCTTTTAACACTCAAGTTTTACAAATCAATACTACACCGTAAGTACTCCACGAGGCCAGTAAAGTCACATATTCCTTCAGTTTTGAAATAATAGAGACATTTGACTTTTGACACTATTCATAAATTTTAATTTGACTATCATTTGTGATTTATGATTAAGGAAAAATATAGTAGTATGAAGTCTTGTTTGATTCGTTTCGATATGTCTTTTCGGAATATCAACTATTTATAATTTTTACGAATATAAAACTAGGGATATTAATGACCAAACATTTACATTGACAAACGTGAAAAGGTAAATTGTCCTCATTATTTCAAAACAGAAGGAGTATGAAGTATACTCTTTTATCATTCCGTCGGATATAGTAACTTTAAAAATAAAAAATTAATCACCGAATCACGTGTTATATATATAGGGGTGAACAAAAGTCAGAATATCCTGAATCGAATCCGGAACTTGTTAGGAACCTGCGGGTCACGGAACATGAACCTGTTGTGCAGGTTCCGATTATGAGTAACAAAATTAGGAGCCTATTGCAACATGTTTCAGTTCTCAATTTTTCGAAATGGGTATGTTGTACACAGCTATTCTAATAATATTAAGTACCCAAAATAAGGGATCGGGCACATAAAAATTTTCATATGCCCAAAACATTTTGAAAAAAAAAATCCAAGGTAATTTTTGTAAAAATAATAACATAGAATTACATTTTAAGCTCAAACTATAAAACAATCAAAGCCCAAACCATATAATAGATTTTTTTTTTCCCCAATAAATTAGCAATAATTTATTTAAAATTTTAAAATGACAGGGTACGTACCCTGAAGCGGAACCTGTTGGTACCGGTTTCGATTCCGGTTCTCATTTTCAGGAACTTGTTGTAACAGGTTCTGGTTACGGTTCCCATTTTTAGAAACCTGATGCAACATGTTCAGTTTTCCGAAATTTGGACAGAGTACCTGTTATGCTCACCTCTAGTGTTATACATACCCCTAGTTGACATTTTTGCTTGAAAAGAAATCTATACATGCATATAATTCTCTTTTTTAGCTCATGAAAGGTTTGAATCTACCTTCTCATTCACATACCAAAACTAGACATGCGTGTTATAACACACATAAATAGGGACAAAAGAATCATTAATGACATTTCCTTAAATAACAATGTATGGGGTACGGATTTTAAAGCCCTCACATTTCTCATCACTCTGCTTTAATAATATAGATTTCGTATTGTCACTTTTTTTCTGTTGTGGAATCCAGGAATTTGGGGCACATCTGTACCCCTTGTAACTAGACCTGGCAAAATTGACCCGGACCCGAAAAACCGACTCGGTTGATCCGACCCGTAACCCGAAATTGATCCGAAACGACGACCCGAAATTAACCCGAAAACCAAACAGAACCGACCCGTAACCGAAACCGACCCGAAAGGGATTTGACCTGAATTGACCCGATACCCGAACGACCCTACCCGAAATACCCGAATCGATATTCACCCGAAACCGAATTAACCCGAACCGAAAATAACCGTAAAATTTAAATCAACCCGAACCGATCCGAACCGAAAATCAACCTAGCAACTTAAATTTACCAATTAGTTTAAAATACAAGTTTTTTTAGCTTATCATATTATTATTATTATTATTATTATTATTATTATTATTATTATTATTATTATTATTATTATTATTATTATTATTTTATTTATATTATTCTTATTATTCTTATTATTACTATTATTATTATTTTCTTTTCATTAGTTATTATTATCATATCATATTATTATTATTATTATTATTATTATTATTATTATTATTATTATTATTACTATACATGGATATGCCTTATTTTTTTTTTTGTGAAAAATATTGTTGCATAATAATAATAATAATAATTTTATGAATGACACCAAATTTAAAGATAAATAACCTAATAAAAACTAAAAACCCGAAATATCTGGTCCAACCCGAAAAACTCGATATAACCCGAAAAACCCGATCCGATATGACCCGATCCGATATTGATCCGAAATTCTGACCCGAAACCAGACCCGACCCAATTATGAAAAACCAAAGTTACCCGAAACCTGAATGGACCCGACCCATACCCGAAACCGACCCGTAAGAAAAATAACCCGAATGGACCCGACCCGAATCCGATCCAAACGACCCGTTTACCAGGTCTACTTGTAACCCCCCGAATCCACCACTATTTACGGAGTATGTACGTAGAAGTTGCTTCGATTTAGAACTTGATTGGCTCTAAGTTTATTGTTGTTGATATTATTAGATCCGAACTTAACTTTTTAGACTCATATTTCTTTTTGGCTCTAGAATAATTATGATATATAGAATAAATGTTGTTTTTATATTATAAAAGTTCATACTTCCTTTGTTCCAAACTTGCAATACTGTTGCATCATTTACCTTTTTTAAGGAAGTTTCATAAACGTTCCAGCATTTCTATTATAGGAAATAAAATACTTTATTCGTTACTTAAATATTGCACATAATTGATTTTTACTCTTCCAATAAATTACTTTGACTCCCAATATATCAAATTACGTATTAGTAAAAATTATTTAAAAAAATAATATTTAGAATATATATCTCAATACTAAACTAAAATGATCTCACGTGACTACAATTTTTCTTACGTATAAATCACAAAATGAGCAAAGTTATAGTGTTGATATTGATAGCGTAAAAATCAAAATAGTACGCATTTAAGAAACGAATGAAGTATAAGGTGGAATAATATTGGAATGGAAGAAGTGTAATAGATTTATTTAAAAACGGGTGGAGTAGGGACATTGGGACGATAGAGAACGGAGAGGCCAATATCAGATATGTTTTCCATAACACATCTCAGCCTGCAAAACGACAAAATAGCGAAAAAAACAAGCACTAAAAACAAACGTCATTTTTCACAAACAAATGCCATTTAAAAAAAATACAAATGTCATTTTTCAAAAACTAGCACCATTTTAAAAAAACAAACGGTCATTTTTCACATACAAACACCATTTTTCACATAAAAAGCACAATTTTATTGGTGTGTTTTGTCCTTTAATATTTGTGTTTAGCCTATTTTATTATTTGGTTAGCTACTTAGCTGGGATGTATTTTGTCTTTAGCCTATTCAGGCCCTGTTCTTTAGAGCTGAACTGAACTGAACTAAATGCTCCAGAACTGAACTGAACTGAACTGAACTTAACAGAATATATTACCGAAATAAATAATAAATAATAAATAATACGGATTTTTCATGAAATACCCCTCAATTTTCACGAAATTCACCAAATGCCCCTCAACTTTCAGAAATTCACCAAATGCCCCTCACCTTTAATATAATACCCAAACTACCCTTACTAATGACACGCCGTTAGTCTGCCGTTAGCCTACTTTTCTAATTCACCAAATGCCCCTACAATGTAACTTATTTCACCAAATACCCCTATTTTAAAATATAATTCACCAAATGCCCAAATGTAAAAATTACATTTTTAAAGCCCAACGGCTAGTTTTTGGGCATGTGTATGTCGGCCGAAAAGAAGGAACAGTCCTTGTCGGCTGGTGTTATGGGGGAGGAAATTGATGAAGCAGGTTCTCCGTGCTAATTTATTGGTGGCGTTTCTGTGATTTCTCCGGCTAACAATTGTCCATTGGTTGGGGTTGGGGTTTGGTTGGGGTTGGGTTCTCTCTCTCCATTTTTTTAAAGACAAGTGAGAGTCTTTTTATTATTAGATGCGAATACAACATTAGTTTACACCATAACTGAGCTTAATCATAGTTTGGGGAAGTTGATGTCAAAAATCCGTAGCTCTAGCGACAACCACATGTCCATAATAGGACTAGACATCGAAAGACACTACTGTCAATATGACACCAAACACCAACTTGCTGAAAAAGTTGCCATAGTGAAGCTGTTTTTCTTCGACAATTGCTTGATTATCCAGTTGTTGCGGATTAATAAACCTATTTGTTCACTGGCTTAGTTCTTCCAAAGACAAGAGCTTACCTTTGTTGCTGTTAAAATGAACAACTGTCTTAAAGCGTTGAACATAGATTATGGGATTCAATGCAGGAATGCTTTTGATTTGCGTGAATTGGTTGTAACTGTTAAACAGGATAAAAAACAGACCAATGAAAAGTTCAAAATATTTGGATTGCAATATTTGACGAATCTATTTACACCGGGTAAAGAATTGTTTTTGTACGTGCTTAAAGGTCCTGCAGCACCTCTAGGAAGTTGGGGTGCTACTATGTTGTCTTTACAACTAATTGAAGCAGCTACTCGTGATGCTTACTTGTGTTGCCTTGTTGCGTATTTCTCTTGTTAATTACTCCATATTTGGGAACTAAACTGCTTCCTCATGAAATTGTAATCAATCTAGCATTTCTGCTGCTAATATTTTCAGATGTGTCAGAAATAAAGTGTACTAAAAATATCAGCAACAGATTAAGCATATTCAACACACAAAAAAACATCATTTATCAAACTAGATTAAGCATATTCACCATTCAAAAACATCATAATGATCATATTCACCATTCAAAAATAACTTCATATAGTGACAGATATACTGAAACAATATGTAGTATTGATCAAAAACATCATATTTAAGCATATTCGCCATTGTTGCTTGGATCACACTTGTAGTATACCCTTTGTGGAATGAGTGTTGTATCGGAGCTACGAATGACAAATTTCCTCCCACGATAACAGATTTTATTTGGGACTCTAACATATGTGGACTCTTTATGTGTGGATGATGATTTTGAATGATAACTCATGACACAAAATGAGATGAAACTACAACAAAACAATTTGGTGACTAAATAAACACTCAGAACAGGGTTATTTATACTAAAACAATAAGCTACGGCTATTTTTCAATCCCAAAAAACTAGCCGTTGGGCTTTAAAAAGGTAATTTTTACATTTGGGCATTTGGTGAATTATATTTTAAAATAGGGGTATTTGGTGAAATAAGTTACAGTGTAGGGGCATTTGGTGAATTAGAAAAGTAGGCTAACGGCAGACTAACGGCGGACTAACGGCGCGTCATTAGTAAGGGTAGTTTGGGTATTATATTAAAGGTGAGGGGCATTTGATGAATTTCTGAAAGTTGAGGGGCATTTGGTGAATTTCGTGAAAATTGAGGGGTATTTCATGAAAAATCCGTAAATAATAAATGTTATTATTATTATTATTATTATTATTATTATTATTATTATTATTATTATTATTAAATTAAATTAAATTGAATTGAATTGAATTAAACTGAATTAAACTGAACTGAACTGAATGCTCCTGAACTGAACTGAACCGAATGCTCCTGAACTGAACTGAACCGAATGCTCCTGAACTGAACTGAACTGAACTGAACTGCCAAATAAGTCCTGAAACTAAAATTAAGCCAAAAAAAACAGGTCCTTAGTAATACCCCAAATTCTTATATGAGGCTGTCCTTACCATCAACTGATGGTGAGACCAGTTCACACTTGCGAATTTAGGTATGTTACTTCTATAGTTTAGACATGTTACCTTTTTTTATAATTTTAGAGGAGGTACTTTTTTTAGTTTAGGTATGTTACTTCTATAGTTTATACATGTTACTTTTTTTTATACGGAGTAGTGTTAGGGGAGATACCTTCTCAGTTTAGGTATGTTATTTTTATAGTTTAGACATGTTACTCTTTTTTTTATATATATATAATTTTAGAGGTAGTACTTTTTTTAGTTTAGGTATGTTACTTCTATAGTTTATACATGTTACTTTTTTTTTATACGGAGTAGTTTTAGGGGAGATACCTTCTTAGTTTAGGTATGTTACTTCTATAGTTTAAAATGTTACTTCTTTTTTAATAATTTTAGAGGAGGTATTTTTTTTAGTTTAGGTATGTTACTTCTATAGTTTAGACATGTTACTTTTTTTTATAATTTTAGATGAGGTACTTTTTTAGTTTAGGTATGTTACTTCTATAGTTTAGACATGTTACTTTTTTTTTTTTATACGGAATAGTTTTAGGGGAGGTACATTTTTAGTTTAGGTATGTTACTTCTATAGTTTAGACATGTTACTTTTTTTTTATATATAATTTTAGAGGAGGTACATTTTTAGTTTAGATATATTACTTTTTTTTTATAGTTTTAGAGGGGATACGCTATTGGTTTCGCGCTCGTCACACCATCAAGTTGATGGTGTGATTGATCTCACTGGAGACGCGCTTTAGTAATACATACTCCGTATCTGATATTGGAAATTACGTCCTCTATTGGGACATTCAACAGTGTACTAATGCAAAATTTATGATAATTTTTTTTCTTTTTACAGCTAAATTGATGATGCTAGAAAGAAATTGACATGCGTCAAAAAGTTAAAGAGTGGAACGATATCGACCCAGGTGCATGACATGCGTCTTCTAGCTGCTACAGAGTCCTACACTACTTTTCTTTTTTTTTGTTAATCAGCGTTGTGGGACCTCTTCTCTGTGCATCATGCACAAAATTAAAACAACATTCAATATTTGGAATTTTTCATATTTCAGCAACTTTTGAATCAAGCCTTCCCAACACGGTTAGTGACCTAGCGGTTATCCACCTATATACGGAGTATCTTCTTACTTCTGCCATTCATCTTTTCTTCAATTTCTTGCTTGATCTCTTCATTTCTGGTTTTCAGGTATGTATGTATGTGTATATTTTTTATCTATTTAGTGAACCAGTAGTATGTCTGTGTTACATGGACAAAAATCTAAGTTTATCTTCTTGTCAGACCCGTGCTTCATAGCTATAAAGTGATGTATCTGAAATCAAGTTAGATTTATTTCAGATGAAACCTTCCATTGGTTTTCCTTGTATTAAAATTCAACCCAAAAAAAAACAATTTGCACAGGTATTTGTTTCAAATGGAAATATGAGTATGATTTTGTTTTTAAACAAAATTGGATAAGTATTAAGTATATATATTGGAGAACATGATGCAGATGCAAGCATGGATACATCAACACATGATGCAGCTGCATCAAACATCAACAAACACAACAAACACAGCAACAAACACAGCAGTGCCTTGCTTGCTGCTTTGATGACTCAACTGCTCCAACTTAAAGATCGAAGTACACAGATTGCTGACATGTAATCATTGTACATGGATTGCTGACATGTACTAAGTAGTTAGTTACAAGCAGTAGGTTGTTATAACTAACTTTGGTCATTCTGATCAAAGCATCTTGTATCCTATGCATCTAGTATAAAAGCAAAGTTGATTGATAGCTTTTTGTAGTTTGTAATAAGAGTTAATTCTCTCAATAAAACTCTCTCCCTCTCTTTCTAAATTCGAAGTTCTGATTAAGAACTTCTTCATGGTATCAGAGCAGGCCATTGATTCTGCCATTTTTCTTTAAAATCCGCAAATTCTTAAAGCTACTGAAATCAGTAGATTGCTAACCAAGTTCAATTCAACTTGGGATTTTCTGTGATTAGTTCTTGTTTGTTTTTGAAATTGCTGATCAAAGATGACAGCAGTACAAGATCCTAATAGTGTTTACTATATACATTCTTCTGAGAATCCATATGCAGCCATTGTTTCAGACAAATTTGATGGAGAAGGGTATGCAGAATGGAAAAGAGGTATTCTGCTGGCATTTGCAATCAAGAATAAGGTTGGTTTCATTGATGGTAGCTTACCTAGGCCTCCAGTTGGTCATGCTGATTATCAAGCCTGGGAAAGATGTAATAGCATGGTTGTATCATATCTGTTAAGGTCTTTTAAGTCCAACACTAGCTAAGAGTGTAGTGTTTTTGTCCACTGCAAATGAAATTTGGAAGGATCTGGAGGAACGATTTTCAATAACTTCAGGGCCACAATTCTATGGGTTGCAGCAAAACTTGAGTGAAGTTTCCCAAGGTGATAGCAGTATTACTGAATTTTTTACCAAGATCAAGATGATTTGGGATGAATTGAGCAGTGCAAAGGCAATTCCAGCATGCACTTGTTCTGGTTATTCATGCAATGTCAGTTAGAAGTTCTTGCAAGATAAAGAAGAAGAGAGATTAGTTCAGCTTTTGATGAAACTGCATAAAAAGCACTCACAAGTAAGAACCAACATTCTAATGATGAATCCTCTACCAAACATTACAACAGCATATAGGCTACTTGTGCAAGATGAGAGGCAACAGAAAATGTCAGAAGAACAAGAAACTAAGCCTATGGTCTTTTCTGCTATGAACAATGATGACAGAAGAAATTTTCAAGGTGGTTACAAAGGTTTTCAACCAAGATTCCTGCAAGGTCCTGGTAATCACAAATTTGCAGTGTCAAACAAGAGAAACTCTTACCACTGCAGTCATTGCAACATGACTGGACACACAGTTGATAAGTGCTGGAAGCTTCATGGCTATCCACCTCATATCAAGAACAAAAAGTTTGCTGGAGTAATGCAGAGTAGTGATGAGATGGAACAAGATGAAAATGTCACTCACATTTCAGAAGAACAATACCAACAGTTTTTGGGTTTGATTAATAATCCAGACAAGCCATCTGATTCCAAAGTAAATATGGCAGGTACTTGTTTGATTACTTCTTTTAATTCAAAGTGGATTATTGATAGTGGAGCCATTGACCACATATGTTCAAACCTAGATTTATTTCTTTCTCACACTGCTGTTAGCAAAGGCACAAAAACAATTACAGTAGCTGATGGTAAGAAAGTTTGTGTCACACACATTGGAGATGTCAAAATTGGTAGTGGTATCATCCTTCAAAATGTTCTCCATGTTCCTAGTTGTCAGTTCAATCTGATATCAACCCATAAGCTATGCAAAGACTTATCCCGTGATATTGTTTTCACTCATGACAAGTGTTTAATCCAGGGTCCTTCTCAGAACAGTACAATGGTTCTTGGTGAGATTGAATCAGGGTTGTATGCAGTTGTTGAAGAAGGCTTGGAACATGGGAAAATACAGAATAAAGACACCTCAACCACAGAAGTTCTAGCAGCAGTTAGTGAAGATGCTAAGCTGTGGCATTTAAGAATGGGTCACTTACCTTTTGACAAGTTACACCTAGTTAATAAGAATTTGCCATCTGTTGGTAGGCATTGTGACACTCTTTGTCAGATCTGTCCCAAAGCAAAACAGTGTAGACAGTCTTTTCCAATTAGTCAAACTAAGTCAGTCAAGTGTTTTGATCTGCTTCACATAGATGTTTGGGGACCTTACAAGGCACAAACACATGACAATTGTACTTTCTTTCTTACAATTGTAGATGATTTCTCAAGAAATACATGGACTTTTCTTATGAAACACAAGTCAGATTCTGTTGATATTTTGAGAAATTTCTTGAACTATATTCATACCCAATATGGCACCAAGGTTAAGTGTTTTAGGACTGATAATGCCAAAGAATTATGTGAATGAAGAATTCTTTCTTTATATCACAGTCAAGGCATTAAGCACCAAAAGAGTTGCACAGACACTCCACAGCAGAATGGAGTGGTTGAAAGGAAACACAGACATCTTTTAGAGACTGCCAGAGCTCTTTACTTCCAATCTAGACTACCAGTGAGGTTTTGGGGGGAATGTTTGCTTACAGCAACACATCTTATTAATAGGATGCCTCTGAGTAGTATTCAGTTTGAGATTCCTTTTGAAAGATTAAACAATACATCAGTTAGTCTAGATCATTTAAGAGTCTATGGCTGTCTTGGTTATGTGTCTACAATTAAAGCACATAGATCAAAGTTTGACCCTAGATCAACACCTTGTGTTCTGATTGGTTATCCACCTGATCAAAAGGGATACAAAATGCTGAACTTAGAAACAAAACAGATTACTATTTCCAGAGATGTTGTTTTTCATGAAAAACATCTTCCATTTCATGCTTCTGCTACTCAAAACACAAATCACAGTCCCATTTTTCTTCCAATCAACACACCTTTTGATCTTAACACCAATTTTGATATTCCTGATATTTTCCACATCACAGAATCTGACACAACAGAACCTCATACATCTAAATCTTCTTCTCCTATCTCTCATACTTCTGACACTTTGTCTAATCAAACAACAGCAACAAACACTCCTGATCAATCTGCTTCTCACTCTTCTATACCTCAAACTGTTCCAAATCCCATCCCAACAAGACAATCCACTAGAAATCACAAATCTACAGCTTGGCTAGATGATTATGTCTGTGTAGTTTCACACAACAGTTGGTGCAATGTTGTGGCTTACAATGATTTACCAGCTTTGCACAAAGCTTTAGTAAATCAGATTGTTAAGGAAATTGAACCAGTTAGCTATTTTGAAGCTTCTCAATCTGATGATTGGATCTTAGCAATGGATAAGGAGCTTGAAGCTCTTACTTCTAATCATACCTGGGAAATTTGTGTTCTTCCCAAAGGCAAGAAATCAATTGGTTGCAAGTGGGTCTACAGAGTAAAAATGAAGAAAGATGGGTCTATTGAAAGGTACAAAGCTCGACTTGTGGCTAAAGGTTTTACACAAAAGTATGGAGTAGATTATGAGGAGACTTTTTCTCCCGTGGTTAAAATGGCTACAGTAAGGTGTCTCATTGCTTTAGCTGTAACTAATGCCTGGACAGTACATCAACTTGACATCAATAATGCTTTTCTACATGGTGATCTAACTGAAGAAGTGTATATGAAGGTTCCAGAAGGTATTCCTAACCCAGATAACAAAGTGTGTAGGCTTAAGAAGTCACTGTATGGGTTAAAACAAGCCAGCAGGCAATGGTTTGCCAAACTCACTTCTGAACTGCTCATTTTTGGTTTCCTTCAATCAAAGAATGATTATTCTTTGTTTATTAAAAGAACTCATAACACTCAGACCTTGGTGGCTGTATATGTTGATGATATTTTAATCACTGGTCCAAATGATGCAGAGATTACAGCTTTGAAAACCCATTTACACCAGAAGTTCAGTATCAAAGATTTGGGAGAACTGAACTATTTTCTAGGCATTGAAATTTCAAGGGTTCAGAATGGTGTTATTCTCACTCAGTCAAAATTTACAAGAGAACTTCTCTCAGATTGTGGCTTGGATGTTTCCAAAATAGCCAAACACCACTTCCAGTTAAGCTGAAGTTGACTGCATTGGAGGATGAACCTTATACAGACCCTACTCAATACAGATGCTTGGTTAGTAAGCTCAACTTCTTAACACACACCAGACCTGATTTATCTTATGCAGTACAAACACTAAGCCAATTTATGCAGTCTCCTAAGGTATCTCATCAGCACGCATTACATCATCTGCTTAGGTATGTTGCACATACAGTGGGACAAGGCATCACTATTACTTCTTCTTCTCAGTTAACTCTACAGGGTTATTGTGACTCTGATTGGGCTGCTTGCCCTGACACCAGAAGATCAGTTACTGGCTATATCATGCTTCTAGGAAATAGTCCAATTTCATGGAAGTCAAAGAAGCAAAGCACCATATCAAGATCATCTTCTGAAGCTGAATACAGAGCCATGGCTGCAGCAGCTTCAGAAATTACATGGTTAGTCAGATTGTTACAAGAAATGGGGTTGTCTAACCTTGCTCCTATACAACTTAAGTGTGACAATCAGTCTGCCATACACATTGCTAAAAATCCTGTTCACCATGAGAGAACAAAACACATAGAGTTGGACTGTCATTTCACACGAGATAAGGTTCTTGAAGGCCTTATTGAACTAACTTATGTCCCTACTAGTGCTCAACTTGCTGATGTTCTTACCAAAGTTCTATCCTCTCCTCAACATTCTGAACTACTGTCCAAGCTAGGAATGCTTCCTATTGAACCACTCCCTAGCTTGAGAGGGGCTATTGGAGAACATGATGCAAATGCAAGCATGGATACATCAACATATGATGCAGCTGCATCAAACATCAACAAACACAACAAACACAACAACAAACACAGCAGTGCCTTGCTTGCTGCTTTGGTGACTCAACTGCTCCAACTTGAAGATCGAAGCACACAGATTGCTGACATGTAATCATTGTACATGGATTGCTGACATGTACTAAGTAGTTAGTTACAAGCAGTAGGTTGTTATAACTAACTTTGGTCATTCTGATCAAAGCATCTTGTATCCTATGCATCTAGTATAAAAGCAAAGCTGATTGATAGCTTTTGTAGTTTGTAATAAGAGTTAATTCTCTCAATAAAATTCTCTCCCTCTCTTTCTAAATTCGAAGTTCTGATTAAGAACTTCTTCAATATATAGCTGAAAAAAGTTACAGGTCATTACCAATAAAGAATATAAATATGAGCAGTAGTATAAAGAAGATGAACTCTTCGCAACATAGTTGAAAAATACAGGCACACTATGCCCATTAATACTTTAACAGCAAGTCAACATGTGCTTTGGAGGCAAAAATTTCAGTTACTGATTGTGAAACGTTACTCTCGTTAACGTTTGGATTTCAGTCAAGTCATCAACCTTAAATTTTAATTTAGCTTCCTACCAAACACTCCTAATAATTTAAGGTGACTTAAATTATTAGCACTTAATCATTTAAGGTGACTGAAAATGGTTGTCAAACTTAGCCTTAGTTTGTGGTTTGCAGGTTGAATATGGCGAGCAAGTATATAATCGGATCACTGTTTGGATTGTTTGGTATTTCATATTTGTTCTATCATCTTGCTGCTGACAAGAAGATTTTTGGAGGCAAGTTGTATCATCTTTCTTAACTCTACGGATATTGGTTCAGTGTTTGTACCATACCTTGTGCATGGTACAACCAAACTATTTCTCTCATTCTCTGTGATGATTATTGTTGTGAACAAATTGGCAACAAAAAAATAGATGTGTACAAGGCGTTGTGTTTTGTGTGGTGAAAATTAATAAAAAATTTGAAGCAGGCACAACTCCGATGACTGTTGCTAACAAGGAATGGTGGGAAGAAACTGACAAGAAGTTTCAGAAATGGCCTCGCACTGCTGGCCCTCCGGTGGTCATGAATCCCATCAGTCGCCAGAATTTCATTGTCAAATCCAGAGACTAATCCTGAAGAGATACAACGACTTTGCTGTGGTGATAGTTCACCACTTGTTCCTGTTTCCTATTTTCATGCTCAAGTTCTCACTTCTAAAACAGAGCTCTTACTCTGTCCACTAGTAAGACTGTAAGATTGTTGTATGTAAGAATATGATACTACAATCTTGGGATTTCTTGCATGTAAGATTAATATAAAACCTAAGGGCTGGGACTGCCAAAAACTAGTGATAATATGAAGTTAACCTGATATTCACTTGTCATAAATACCAATGATTATATGCTCGGATAACAATCTACAGATTTGCATAGAGAAAAACTGGAACTTGTAATTTTTAATCTCTTGTAGCATCTCAATGACTTTTTTCATCTTGGGTCTTTTAGCAATGTAGAGCCTATTAGGCCAGTCGGGTTCATACTCTGGTTTCTTGGTATTCTCATGAAAAAGTTGAAACAAAGTTCCTGTACGGGTGTGCGGGTGTGCTACCAGTAGGCTGGTAACACCCCCAACCAGCTAAGGTCACTGGCAAATAATCCTTACCGGCAGCTATGAATCCTTACCAGCATCTCCAGGAGGCCGGTAGGGAGGAGGCACGTGATCAATCGAGAAGTCAACGGGTCGCTATCAATCGGGTAGGACCCAACTATCCGTACACCCGACCCGCGCCTATATATATGGGCTTCATTTATTACAAAAGGTACGCAATCATAATCATTTTCACTAGACCTAAAATACTTATTACATACCATATCTGAATTTAGCATCGGAGGGGGATCCTCGAATCACCCTCGAGGCTAGTTCATCTTTGTTACATGCGCAGGATATCATCAGAATAACAGCACCACACAATCAGCAAGACCTCTCCAACCGTTCCCAATCCTTACCGGAACAGTTCCATTTCACGTGTATTCATGAATCAAAAGGGAGATTACAAGTCTCATCAGATGATCATGGTTTATTCTTACCAACCTTTCAAGCTCCCTTTGTTCTGGTGGTGAATTAGAAATGAAGACTGCCAATCCAGAACCAATAACGGCTAATACAATCCTGTAAGAAACCTTGTGATCATCTCCATGCATTGTCACAAGATAGATCTTTATTTCCTCAAAAGCTTGTATTTAGGCTTTTCTGAAATGGTATAAAAGCAGTCAACAGATTGTTTGAGAAATTAACTTGTATCAAACTCAGCATGCCTTTGAGTGCTGATGGTATTGCACCAGAAAGTCTATTATTTGTGACATCCAATGAAATCAACTTGTCGAGCTTCCCTAGTCGTTTAGTTCATAAAATACATCTGAAACATCGTTGATTTATGTAATACGGTAACCACCTAATAATAAATAGGTAAGTACCTTAAATCAAATTATTTGGGTCAAAGTAAGGATAAAGAATAAAAGAACTGTTGCACTTGGTGTGAATTCATGGTTTGAAGCTTTTAACCTAATTTTCACCCTAATAAATATTACCCACCCATCCACCTTCCTCTTGAAGCACAACAAGCCGTTTTCACCAACTCACAAAACTACTGCACTCCTATAACACACACTAAATACGAACTTAAATAACCAAACCACTAAAGATGGATTGCTCAGTACTAGAGATACCCAACAGAATTGCGAATCTTCTGAACAAAATTCCTTACCCACCGATCCCCCTTCCACCAACATTTCACATCCTTATCCTCCAAACCCAAGCGAACTCAATTACATCAAGGACACCACCTATGCTGACCCACCCATCGACTATGATAAATTTGAAAAACTTCTATTGTCAGGGAATTATGGGGGAATGGAGCAAAGTATCATCGGGAATGATGAGGGACTTCATTCTCAATCCAGAGAAAGCACCACTCTTTGCGACCGATGCATATGGTGGACCTAAAACAACTAGGAGATTAGTTCCAGCACACATTCCAAATCTACAGGATGCAGAGGCAATGAGCGAAGTGGCGGGGATTGTGTTGAGATGGTGGATGGCACAACTCAAAAAAAGTACTCACCCATGGTGATTCCATGGGAACTCCAATTTCTATCGGATCCAAAACCCGTGCTTCTAATAGAAAGAAAAACGTTATTGCTTACAAGTTGTAATAACCTAATAATTCCTTGCTATAATAAAACATTTTTCCAACTCCAAATAAGGAATTACTAACGTATTACCGCCATCGTGATAACGGTTAAGGCTATTCCCTAAATTACGCAGCGGAATAAATAAACTTTTAAAACAGTAAATAATAGTTAATAGCCTCCATACAAGTTGGAACCATAACGGCCCAAACCAAAATACCGTAAAACAAAATCCATTAACTAATTAAAACATTATAGTCTAGACTAATTAAAATAATTAGAGTTTAGAACGATGCAAGAGAAAATAAACTCGTTCAACCAGTCCTCATGCTAGATAACTTCTCTTGCAAGTCATCTCTACAAACCTACTTATTAAAGTTCTACTCCCCAACAATGCGAATGCAAACGATGGATCATTATAGGGTCATTAAGGCATAGGCCGTGACCCAACACAAAGAGCTGAGTACAAACAAGCTAGAATGAAATCCTATAACTAACATGCTTCATTCCGACAATAAATTAAACCACATGCAAAAGCCAATTAATAAACAATTAATCATGACGACAAGACTCAACTCTCGACGCGACTCATGACTCATAGATTAATTAGAATAAGCTTCAAACGCCTAAAACAGAAATATAATGTCCATTGGAAAGGTGTTGGGAGCCCACCAAACACCAAAACAATAACAATAACCCAGTTGTTGGACCATACCGACGGAATTCTAGCGCATAAAAGAAATGAAACTACGTCTTATATCATTCATAGGAGTACAAGCCCCTTGGAAAGTTACTCCCCCTATTGTTCATACTCAAGGTATATACGTTCCAAGAGTTTTGAAGCTTGTTTAGGTTGCACTTTACGTTTATTCATATTTTATTCACAAAGCCGACTCAAAACATAATCAAGAAAATCATTTAATGAACGAACAACCAAACAATACTCCTTTTGAGATCATTAGGGCTTGTGATCAAACATTCAAGACTCAAGTGAAATTACTCCCAATGTTCCTTCTTAACATACCGTTGAGTCCACGACATGCCTGTTAACATGCGGGTTGTACATATAATCCTTAATTCAATTCACCTTGACTCATTCTACATATGTGGTGGCTTACGTGAACATACCCTTCATATATACTTAATAAACATGACTCGAAAGTCTACCCTACATATGTTGTGGCTTACATGAGCATACTCTTCATACGTGATAAATAACAATAGTGCAACTAGGCACAATATACTTGGCTCATAAACATGCTAGACATTACGTACATAGCATAAATCATTCCTTGCATACGAATAAACCATACACGCAAACCATATTTGGGCAACATACTTGTTATTTGAATTCAACAAACATAATCAATCATAACATGCTTGTTGACTTCATTTCAACAAACATAAACCATATCCTAACAATTTGCTCACACATTCAAACACGAATCCATAAATATTCCAAGTACATGAATCACAATATAAATTCACCACATGAATTCTCATGAAAATAAGGTGGTTACCCTAGACTTGCACGTACCTTGAATTCCTAAGTACGGAGGCCACTTTGTGATTCAATCCACTAATTTGGAAATCTCCTCCTATCATTAAAATAATGAAACTTAATTATTATCCATGTTCATTAAATTTCCATAAACTTTATTAAGTTTTAAAACGCTTGAATTAATTATAAATTAATCTTTAATCGATAAAATAATAATTCCAATTAACCGTTTAAATCCTAGTATGAAATTTAATTAATTCCATGTTAAAACCATTAAAAATTGACACTTTAGCTCTCAAAACAAATCTGAAAATTATAATTGATTACCATAATTAAAATTGGCATCTAATTATGTCAATCAATTAGCCTTAAGGTTTAAGCCAAAATCCTAACCCTAAATCATCTTTAAAATCATTAAAACCTTTAAAGATTGAAGCTTTATTTAACAACCAAACTAGTGTGTGGCCCGGACGTTGCTCCGGGTTTTACTTTTAGTCGGGTTTACGTTTTCTAATAATGTGCCCAATTTTAAAAGATTGTATTTTAATTACATTTATATGTGAATATATGGCAAACATTGTAGCTAGTTGAGATGGTAGGAAGTGAAACTTTTAATCCATGAGGTTTGATGTTCGATCCTTGCTACATGCTTTTTTGGTTGTCAATAATATACCATGATGCTTATTAGTGGTGATATGGCGTAATACGGAGGGAGTCTACGTGACACATATACGTTTTCACAAACGCCTTAATTTTAATATATTAGTATAGATATGAAAATTAATATCCTTCAATAAAAAATAGTGCTCAACATTCTAATCATCAAATTCCTCAACTTTGGTGTTCATAACCAATCCCAAGTACAATCATAAATCAAGATTCAACATTTATCATAATAAAAATTCAAACTTTAAAATAGAGAAGGTTAACAAGAAGAGAAATTGTACCAATCCGGCCTGTAGCACGACACGTTTACTTGGTTATCTATAATATATATTAAAAGGCGTTTTGACCTCCTGTTTCTACACTAGATCATTATCCAATTAAGCTATGATCTTTTACGTGTTATCTTTGCAAAATTAATACTTCCCTCGTTCCAGAAATATCGCACTATGGTTGACTTTTACTCCTCTAACCATTACTTTGACTCTTAATATCTCAAATCGTGTACAAGTAAAAATTATAAAAAAATTAACATTTAGAAAATATATATCGATACGAATCTAACATGGCGCTACATGAATAAAATTTACTTATGTACGAATCACAAAAAATGGTCAAAATCGTAGTGTGAATAGTGCAAAAAAAAATGGTGCGATATTTCCGGAACGGAAGAATTATTAATATAATACACACAAATTATCTGGTGAAAATATTAAAACATAACTTCATTAAAGCATATAATAATTAATTATTATTCAGATAATAATATGGGCATCGCCCGTGCCCAAATACTAGTTATTAAATTAGAAGGCAAATTTGCGAAAGACAACATTTTATAATCACTTTTTTGCGAAAGACAACATTTTATAATTTTTTTTGCGAAAACAGACCTAAAACTAAATAAAATTTGCAAAAGACAACCTGAAAGCATTTTCAGGCATTGACCTACATTTTTCCGGTTTGACTTGACCGTTTTTACTAAGTACACCCTCTTTCACTCCCTTAAAACTTAGTTGGAGCCAAAAATTAACAAAAACCTCAAAATTTATTTTTCTTCTTCTCTGTTGTTCCTTCCCCCAAATTTTCGAATCCCCCAATCTTGTTGCCGATTCATTCTGAGAAAATTGCTTCAATTGCTTCTCAATTAACCACTTTTCGACACTCTACAACTTAATTTCGGTAAGTTTTGCTCATTAATTTTGTGTAATTTTGTTGAAGAAAAGTTAGGGGTTTACCAAAAAAGAGTGCAAAAAGTTCAGATTTTTTACCCAAAAATGGAAAATAAACATAATTTGAAGTAGTTAAAGAAAGTGACGTTTGAAACTGAATGACTTACATCATTCAATGGAAGTTCGTTGTTTGCAGAGCTTCATTAATGGCGTTCGTTCACCTTCCTTTTGTCTTCCCAGAGGTTTTTTTTTTTTTTTTTTTAAGGTTTTAAGGAAATTGCTTTTATATGGGAGGAAAAAAAAGGAGGAAAAATGGTGAAAATAAGAAAATTAGGCCTCACGTGACTGACACATGCCAAGTCAAACCAGAAAAATGTAGGTCAACGCCTGAAAATGCATTCAGGTTGTCTTTCGTAAATTTTATTTAATTTTAGGTCTGTTTTTGCAATTTTTTTATAAAATATTGTCTTTCCTAAAAAAGT